>NW_011361056.1:15266-25763 GCF_000735185.1 Notothenia coriiceps
CAAGACGCGGTCGTCGGTACCAAGGCCGGGGTCAGACCGGTCGTCGGTACCAAGGTCGGGTTCAGACGGGGTCGTCGGTGCTAGGCCGGGACGCAAGACCGGGGTCGTCGGTACCAAGGTCGGGGTCAAGACCGGGGTCGTCGGTGCCTAGTCCGGGGGTCACGCGTGTGTCGGTACCCAAGCTCGAGGAGTCAGCGACCCGGGGGTAATCGGTAGCCAAGGCGGGACCAACAGATCCGGGTGCGTCGGTATCAGGGCACAAGCGAAACACGAAAGGGGAAGATCTAGGAGAGGCAAATCAGGAAGAGTAGGGAAGAGTTCAGGGACTAAGAGATCAGGTGAAGAGTATCAGGTAAGAGTTCGAGGGGAGAGAATCAGGGAGGAGATCAGGGAAGTGGGTTAAGGTAGAAATCAGGGATAGAATCGGGAATGGATCAGGAAAGAGATCAGGGAAGAGATCAGGGGAGAGATCAAGGGAGGAGATCAGGGAAGAGATCAGGGTAGGGTTCAATGGATGAGATCAGGTATGAGGTCAGGGGGACGTTCAGGGAGAGGTTCAGTGAGAGCTCAGGATGAAGCAATACAGGACCAGGCACCTTCAGGCGAGCTCAGGACGTTTGAGATACAGGCACGGCAACCCTTGGGACAGCTGATGAGAAACGGCCCTTCCAGGACGGTTGGGATACAGGACACGATCAAACCTCCCAAAGGCGATCCCCAAGGACGGTTGAGACGACCAGGTACTTAGGGCAACCCCGGGCCTGAATGAGAAGACGGCCCCCAGGACAGTTGAGATAACAGGACATGGCAACTCTCAGGGTTGCTGAGAGAAACTGGGTCCCCCCAGTATCGTGTTGGGATTACAGGGCACGACAACCTGTCGGCGGGCTGTCTAAAGACGGCCCTTCCCAGGACGGTTGAGCCATACTTAGGACACGGCAACCGTCCTTGGGCGGCTATGAGATAATGATGGTCCCCCAGGACGGGTTGGGACTACAGG
This sequence comes from Notothenia coriiceps, assembly GCF_000735185.1. NCBI lineage: Eukaryota > Metazoa > Chordata > Actinopteri > Perciformes > Nototheniidae > Notothenia > Notothenia coriiceps. The sequence continues at coordinate 16,267 of NW_011361056.1, forward strand.
ACAAGGGCAAACCCCCTAGGGCGTGCTATGAGTAGACCGGCCCCAGGACTGGTTGGGACACAGGACAGGCACCCCCAGGCGGCCTGATGAGAAGAACGCCCCCCAGAAACCATGACTTTTGGGGCTCGGGCTGCTAGTCTGAACTTGCGACTCCTTCTCTTAGGAGCCTTTTGGAGGCTCCGTGGACCTCCAAAAGCCAGACGAGTTCCAGAGAACGGCTCCTGGACAGGAGCAGGAACTGGGGAAGAAGCAGAGGTTGACTCCAGACGGAATACGCCGAGACTTATGGTGTCAGGTTGGGAATTGGGAGGCAGGGGGCTAGCATGCCTGGGGCTAGCAGGCCGGTAAACACATGTCGGGAGGATTTCCATAATCCAGCCAGGTAAGAACTTCACAAGACATGGTCTCTCTTTTGCTATCTGGAGCGCCTCTGCCAGAGCAGCCTCTTTCTGCTCAACACTGGAAGCTCCCCTCTACCTACCATAGCAGAAAGCCAAAGAATAGGTACATTTATGTAGTTCCACCTCAAATGGATCATCTGCTGGGTCCATCTTGGTTGGTTCGTTCTGTTACGGTTGAGTGAAGCAGGCAGGACCCAAATGCAGAAAAAACTGAAAATACCTTTATTTCAAGGATATGGAACACGGACAATCAGAACACTCCCCGGTGAACACAGTCACAGACAAACGAAGAACCAACAATGACAGACAGAAAAACCAGAACTTAAATACACACAAGACTAATCACACAAACAAGACACAGGTGAGGAGGGAGGAGAAAACACAGGGGCACCAGGTGAACACAATCGGGTAATTAGGTAGGAGGGAAAACAGACAGACAGCAACAGGCAAGACAGGAAACCAAAGACAGATCTAAACAAGACAAAACACAACGCAGACAGAAAACCAAAGACAGATCTTTACAAGACAAAACACAACACAGACAGATCGTGACAGACCCGAAGTGTTTGTTGTAAACATTCATCACAGTTAACAAAGAAAAACACAACCTCACTCACTCTCATTCAGATACTGTTTTCACTGTTTAATACTCTTTTTGTTTTAGACACAGATGCTTGAAGTTATTTAGAAACTATGGTTTTACTACACTATTTGTTTACCAGTGAGCACTGAGGCATTGTGTGATATTTTTTAAAGTATACACTTTATTGCTTTTAGGGCAGCGTTATATTAGTTGATTAAAACCACTCTTATGTGCACTAAGTATGGGAACCTCTAATTATTATTATTAATGTATTTACTAAGCTAATCACATTGTACAGATACAGGTGATAATGGTCTTACCTTCTAATTGTTGTTATGAAAGCAAAAAGAGGTTTGCCTAACAAAACCACATATACAAAATGATATTGAAAACAAAAAGGGAAAGTTAATAGAACCTAAGAGGAGGACTAAAAGCAGCCGGGCTGCAGCATGACACAGCACAGCCAGCTGGAGGATATTTGGCACGATAAGTCCTGTTTTGGCATTGTGCTGCATTTTACAAAGCAGAATGCAGGATTAATAACAATCTGGAGAAGTGGGTGGCGGATCACAAAGGATTTTAGTGCTCAGCATGTACTATAAATATTCTCCTTTTGTCTTAGAGGGACTCTTCTCTTTATAGCACCGTTTGCTCTTTCTGCTGCCAGCCTTCATTGTAGGGACTCAGATAACAGCACAGAGATGTAGCCACAGACTTGAACCAACATGTTTAGCTCACTGGTTAATGCCATTACAATATCTCCATTAATTTTAAGCAAATTAAAATGTGTGCGACAAAGCAGGTTGACCAACACAAGCATATTTTCTGTATACCAGTGACCCAATTGTCCCTCCTTCTCTCTAAACAACTACAACAATGTATTTGTAATAATTCAAATGAAAAACAAAGCCATAAAATAGAAGTTCAATTATACTTGTACCTTACAGAATGGAAGTTTAGACGTGCTTGAATCATTAATCAATTCATTCATTTCCCCAGAGAATAATGTGGTCAAAGTGCAGAGCTTCTATTGAGGTAAGGACAGTTTAATCCAGCAAGATTGTGTATTTCACACTTTTGTGGTTGGGAGTTACATAATAATGTTTTTTTTAACAGAAGCTATTCCCAATAGAGCAGCATTGTAATTACTTGTTAGGTTTACCATTAATCTTTTACTGAAGTAGATGTATTCTGCAACTGAGCTTGTAAAACGGATTTCTCCAAAGGAAAAATTCAAAGGTAATGGATGTGTCTGACATCAGGTCATCCTGTGCACGTGGGCTGAAGATATAACAAAAAGCATAACTCTAACCATTAATTAATTGTGTAGGCTGATGCATTTGATCTGACTATGAGACTCACTATGTGTTATTTTCTGCTCGGTGTGACAGAGTAATTGCACAAAGACAGTGCTTTGGGATTCTTCCATAGTTTCCCAAGCATCAGCAGTTCTCTGGTTGTCTTTGGTTTGATGCGTAAGAATAATCTGGTGGCTGATTTATGTGTTGCAATCTCACGGGCCACGCCGTGTCAGGGTGGAACTGAACGCATTCATAGTGACAGAGGTGTTTTGATTAATCAGATGAAGGGAGTATCTGTAGGGGTTAGGTTATTCAACCTCTATGCAGTAGTATGAAATTGGCTATGACACATGCTTTGGGAACAAAATAACAGTTGTACTACTTTTGTACTACCTTTCACAAGTGAATGGGTACATTATGACATGAATAGAAGAGAAAAATAGGGCTCTCTGTGTACCATTCATCAACCAACCAACTAATCAACCAACCAACCAAATAACCAATCAACCAACCAACTAATCAACCAACCAACCAAATAACCAATCAACCAACCAACTAATCAACCAACCAACTAATCAACCAACCAAATAAACAATCAACCAAGCAATCAACGAACCCACTAATCAACCAAATAACCAACCAACCAACCAATCAACCAATCAACCAATCAACCATCCAGCCAACCAAATAACCAATCAACGAACCAACTAATCAACCAACCAACCAAATAACTAATCAACCAACCAATCAACCATCCAGCCAACCATCCAGCCAACCAAATAACCAACCAACCAGTCCACCAACCAACCAGCCCACCAACCGACCGACCATCTAATTGTGTCTTTTCTTCTTTTTACTATATCAATACCCAATATGGCCATTATATTACATTACATTTTTATCATCTTTCCCTGATGTTATCTATAGATCATAGGTAGAAATACACTTGTTAGCTGGAGTCAAATTAAAGAATGTATCATCAAGTCAAATTCAATTAGACATTGAAAGAATACCTCTCTGACAGAAACAGTACAAGCTTCAGAAAATAAAACTATAGAAGACATATCACCACCACCTATTTTTACTTTGTTTGACAAATGGGTCACATAAAGATAATATCCTATAATGTCATTTTAAGTTTGTAACTGTATCTCTACTGACTGAGTAGTCTCTTTTTATAGCCCACTCCACAGAATAACTGCAAATTGGATTTCTCTTTCAGAGGAAGTCACAAACTTACTTTGATGTTCCATTATTGAGTTACCCTGCATGAGTGCAATCTAGCAATCCGGCGCGGAAGGGGAAAAAGCTCTTTCCAAAGGTGTGACAAAACATCAAAAGCCTAATTTCAGCCATCTATACAAAATACTTCCAGTCCATTTGGTCACTATGAAATGGATGCAGATTAGGTTTTTAAGGTTAAACAAACATTTTTACAGAGATATGGAGACTTTGAAAGCAGAAATAATCGTAATTGCTTTGTGACTTTGGTCACAGCAAAAAGATAGTCTTGTTGCAAAGCTCTGCTTCTTTTTTGTATATAGTTACCATGTCCAAGGATAAAACAGATTAGACCATGAGTTTGATTAAGATCATTTCTTTTCTTTTAAAGGAATTAACTATAGCTTGTTTTTTTGTTGTCAGTTTCCGTATTGTTTATTCTTTAATGGTCTTACAACCTACCCCTCAATAATTCAAATTTATATTTCAAAAGAAATAATATGTACAATGTATTCTAAATGTAAATCTACAACTTTCCACTCAGTTTTCCACTCAGAAATGTAACAGCAGCCAAGCATAACAGTTGCTTATTCCCTGCACCCTTTAAAGGACTGCTCCAATTAAACATTTATTTAATGTATTTAATTAAACATTTACAAACGATTTATTGATATTGTAAACTTATTTCTCCACATACATGTAGTGTACTTTAGATTATTTCCCAAAAATTGTTTAACTTTAACTTCCACATACATGCTCCAATTATTAGAAAAAGTGCAGAGATTTTTCTCAGGCTATTAAGGGGGAAACCATTCAGATTATTGTGCCCTTCAGTTTGCACACTGTGTTTTTATTTGCCTCTGCTCTCTATGGGTCCGACCCTCAAATATTAAGCACACAGCTCATAAAACACTCCCTTCGTCGGGGACTCGAATGAATGATAAAACAGTTTGGAGGAAGTATTTTCATCAAGGTAACTGTCAGTAAGGTAACTCAAGAGTTGTGCACATATGAGTATTGCAACCGTCAGTCTTTGTGCTGTAACTCGTCTGCAGGGACGAGAGGGATGCTCTGCAGCATGATTAAGTATTCCCTGCTGGCCGCTGGCTGCTGCATTAGTATGGATGCTGAGTAGGTGAAAGTCGTCTCTTGACGCTGTGAACCTCGACTGCTGTCAGGTATGCAAGACGCCTTTATCCAGACTGGGAATAACTGCAAACACTTTTGGAAGATAACAGACAAGAAGCTCAAATGTAATGAGACCACAGAGAGTCCTAGAGAGCTTCCTCATTGTCTGGACACCTTGACGCCCCTTTAATACACACGCAATCTCTCACACACAATCTCTTTCAACCACACTATCACTCTATTTGCGGGTTCATTTCCATTCTGAGCGCTCAGTGCTGGTGGGTTCAAAGCCCTGATTGTGTGGAGAGCTGATGAAGGCAGACACTCACTTCCCTGCCTTTACTATGGAGGAGGAGGCGGTGGCTTCCCTCGGGCTGCCTCCTCTTACATCACAGTCTGCTGGCGGCAGCTGGCAGGACATAAACATATTCATAGCAGCCACAGCAGCCCATGGATTGTTTAAAATGAGCCTGCTAGGGGATGAAGCAGGTAAAGGCCTGGTGGTGGGAGATTATGGGAGGGGGGGATTAGATGGGATTCAGTAACCTGGGAACCTTTGTTTCTCCCAGGCACTACTATTTGACCAGGGGGGGTATTTGAGAAATTATATATGCATTTATCTGTGTTTGTGTGAGGCTTATGAAGACATTTTATTCTATGTCTTTGTTGAATATGTTATGGTAATCATGGGCATCTAAACACCTAATTTTAGCTTGAACAAATCCCCCTCACAAGGAATTGAAAAATTCATTTGAATCAAAAGACAGACATCATTACTTCCCTTACAGTATGCATACAGTTGTGTGGTCAATTAATGGAATATGATATAGAAATTGTCCATTTATGGCCTGGTTTCAGACTTGTGGGCTACGTTAATAATGGTGGATCAGAAAATGCTTAGAATGCTGCCTTCAAGTGATAGGTGATTTGCTCTTTTCAAATTACAATGATGGGTGCAGAGCCTTGCCGTGAAAACAGCAAGTTAATTGTCATTTCTATGGTTATGTCCCTTGCTAGCTTGCTTGGCTTAACACACCTCCCATCTGATTGGTTGTGCGTCAAAAGGTTAGCGGCAATTGAAGTCCAAGCGCAACGTCCGCACAGAGACATTTTACCACTGGTCAAGGGAAGGTGGCTTAAGAATTGCTTTTGTTTTAAAAGATCAATGTGTATAAGGTCCCATTCACACCAGCCTTGTTTAGTCCGGTTGAATCAAACCCTGGTGCGTTTAACCCCTTGGTTTGGTGTGAACGCAGTCCGAGACCTCTGTGAACTAAACAACCCCCACAAAGACTTGTTGAGAAAGCGTATCAAAATCATGTGATGTGACATGGCTCAACATGAGCACTAGACATCCCCTTATAGGCTCTTGTTGTCTGAACCTGCTGCTCTCATCCTGACGCTGCTGCTGCAGAGATAAGCGCTCGTTTGGAGATGTAGACACCTGGGATGCTGGATCATCGGGGCTCAGGGATGCAAACACTCTGATCTGCATCTGGTCCATGTGCAGCTGGCAAAGGAGACCTGACTCAGAAAGCTATGGGTTTGTGCTGTATAGCATCACTCTGCATGGAAATGTTTCAGTAAGCAGGTCAGGGAAGGAGAATTGTTTTACTTTAGTTTATGGGTTCATGGGAATGTAAGTGCTGTGGGAGGAATACAAATCCATCCCCTCCTGCACTCACATGTTTTTCTCACTCTGGCCCTACACTGTTGACAAATGGAGATGATCAGAGAGTCTAAGGAGAATAATGCAAGGCGTCTAACACTCCGGCGTGGATGTGACACTGCAATAATATGAAAAGCTGTCAGAGTAATGAGCTGTCACTGAGACTTGACCCATCTTCATCCGTCTCTAGTTTCCCGCAGCCACCAGCCAGAGCCTTTCTATGCATGTACTGTTGTGAACATGAACGTCCACACTAGTTTATTTCCACACAACTGCAACGGTCTAACAAGAACTCAATTAAGTACTTATATACTTAGCAATAAACCAATGTAAAAATAATAATATAAAACATGTGGCGAAACATTTACAAATGGGAATGACCTACTGGGTTGGGTGTTAATTGCTATTGAGTATGTGATCGCAAGAGAGGCAGATGCATCTCTCACAGAATAATAGATATGTCAACAAACTAAATAGGACACCAATGGACTTGGAGCTCAGAGCCACAGAAAATGTAAACAAAAATTGACAAACATATTTTTCTGGGGGGACTTTTCACTGGATTTGTTTGCAATGGGAAACATTAGAATAACAGTAGCGTCAACTTTAAATTAGTTCTAGACTTTTTTTCTTATATTGATGTTTCCTCCTTAAAGGTGGGGTAGGTAATTTTGGAGAAACCAGCTCGAGTGCGCAATAATTTGAAAGTACGCAGCCGAAAAAAATCTGCCACTTCCTTACAGTGCCCCTCCACGAACGCGCACATGACCAATGAGGGCACGAGATACGTTTGTGCAGAGACAGGCTGACAGGCAGGTAGGCCATCCAGTTATTTTAGCGGGGCCGGCTCAGATGATTGGTCATGCTTTTTACAGCGCTACGGCTTCCAGAGATGACATTTTCTTATGTATTTATTGTAAAAGCATTAAATATATTCATTGGAGGCGTGTGGCGCAGTGGATAGTACCTTGGTGTTCGGATCAGGGGGTCACAGGTTCAAACCCCACTGCAGTCAGCATGTCGTTGTGTCCCTGGGCAAGACACTTCACCCCAAATTGCTCCTGTGGGGATTGCCCACAGTATTGAGTATGTAAGTCGCTTTGGATAAAAGCGTCTAACAAGTAACATGTAAAATTGCTATCGGGATGTTAAGAGCATTCCATGGAATATAACAAAAAGTGTTTCTGAAATAAATTACATGCCCCACCTTTAAGTTGATCAGAAAACTCTAGGTGCCATTACATTTCCTGCACCATATTTGCTACGTGTACACCCAGTAATCCTTACTTAAAACATCAAATTGAGATTGATAACCTTAAACCTTGATAATTGTGTACATTATTCCTACATAGCCTTAGTCGTACCACTTTCTATTGGTAAACATAAATAATCTTTTCACCCTCGACCCTCACCTCCAACCAATACCGTCGCACCCTTTGTCACAATGGGTCCCACCTCTCTCTGGACCGACCAGTAACCCTCCACACCTTCCGGAACCTAAGGGAGGACCCTCTCTGTATTTTAATTCACACTCCTTGTTTTCGTCGTCGTTTCAACAAGTTCTTATACTGACCATTATTTCGCCGTGCGTTGTTTGGCAGTGCTCCGTTGTTAGGCCGTCCCTTACTCACGCCGACGTCCGAAAGTATCACACCGACTTACTCGTCCATCGTTTCACACCAACTAACTCTAACTGGTAAAGTCTTCTTGTAAGATCCCTTGGTTTTTATTTTGCAGGGCGACTTTTGCAAAATTCTTGTCATCCCGTATTACAAGCTTGTTCCAATAGTTTTTGTACTAATTCTCCAATAGGTCGGTTTTTAAAGGTCTTATCAAAAAATTCTTGCTTAATAGGATGGGAAAGTCTTCTTGTAAGACCCTTTGGTTTGATTATTTGATATGAGCGACTTTCGCATAAATTTTCTAATTATCCCGTATTACAAAATTTTACAATAGTAGGTGTAGAATCTCCAATATTTTTGTATAATTCTTCCAATAATGGTTCGTAAAGTTCTACAAAAATTTCTTGCAATAGGATGAAAGTCTTCTTGTAAGATCCTTGGTTTATTTGCAGGGGACTTTTGTAAGGTTCTTGTTGCTTACATTAGTTTGGAAAGATTCGACCTGTTGAGTGTGTACGTGGGCGTTTGTACGTTATAGACGAATGTCGAATAGTAGCTTAATACACTGAACAAACAAAACAAAGTTTTCCTTTATACCACTCGTAGTCTAAAAAAGATTTTGTAGGAAAAAGTTTGTTTACGTTGTCAAACTAAAAAATTCGCGAGATCTTTTATTAGACTGCAACTGGTACTTTGGGCACAATTATAAACGGTATTTTCCTTCAAAATATTTTCTTCTTATTGTAGACTTTTGTAAAAAAGTCATTTACAAAGAACAGCTTACAAAAAGTAAACCAATATCACATTGTAACTCCCTTGCAAAATATTCTTTAGAAGAGTGCGAGCGAGATGGGTTGTTGCAGGTTTTTGTGTAGGAATCTTACAACGTCCGTTTTTGTAAGGTGAACAATTGCATAGTGTAATTTCCTTGTAAAATATTTTTTGAAAGACAGTAGAGTCCGGAATTATTGTAGGAGTTTTTTTAGGAGACTGACAACGTCAATTTTGCAAATACAGAATCAATGCTGAATTTGGAATATCCTTGAAATAAACTTTTTATCTTGTAGGATTTTTCCAAGAAACTTGTAGTCTTAATTTTGGCAAGAAATTTGAATAATCTTGGCATCCATTGCAATCGGTTTCAACACTCTTGGCAAGGGTCGATCGACCCAACCAGGTAAACTTATTATAGTATACTACACAAAATATTAATAACCTACGTAATATTCACAATAGTTGTCGACTATTCTACCGTCGATCAAAATTACTGAAACATATTCGACGTCCCATGCGAACACTTAAATGAGGTCCACATTGATTTCGGAATAAATTCACAAACAAATATAAAGTGTAGTAATTAGGTTTAGACGTTTCCTTAATCTCCCATAATTCATCTAGATCACCCTCATTTTCATGTAGTAAATCTTAACATCATGTCATCTTCATGTTTCATTCGTAATGTTAATTGTATGAGTTCAGTTCATGAGTGTTAAAATGAATTCATGTCATGAACTCATTTACATGAATCACTGAAGGGTGAAGGACCGTCGTTACGTTGGGACATATGATGTT
>NW_011361056.1:25808-48462 GCF_000735185.1 Notothenia coriiceps
AACTAAATTAGTTGGAAAATTATGAAAAATTTTTCTGAAGGGCGCCTTGTGGGGACGATGATATATTCAAATGAATTATAATCATCCATCGGCCGTATACACAGTCAATAGTTCATCATGTAAGTAAAACAGGGCGTCCAACAGTCTTCGTTATGTTAGTCGCTGTTCCTAATAACATGTTATTGTTATTTTCGTCCTAGATCATCACGGTCTAATTTGTACAATCACACTCATTGTGTTTAATGACGTTCACAGAACCAGATGAAGGCTATTAAAAAGTATTAAACGGCATTTTCCAAGGTATTACATTTTGTAGCTTGTTTTCAATAAGTATATAAATTGTCCAAAGAGGTTGTATTCTACAGTGTGCCTGAATGTAATCATTGCGTAGGTGTGTAGTGTGATTCTGTGTAGTTTATTTATGGCATCCCGTTGGATTTGACGTCATCTGAACAGGACATCGCACGCTCACTGCTTGATAGCGTGCGAAGGTCCGTTTACGCAGGTTGTTAAACAACATCGTTATGGGGAAATGCAAGTTTGCGTCCAAATGGTCGGAAGATAAGGAGGAAGGACAATCATAAATGTGAGGCAAAGTGTGTCTCCAAGGTAACCGGTTACAACTCTAAGTGGCGATGAGGTCTTAAAATGTATGGAAAGGGTCTTAAAAAAGGTCTTAAAAGGTATTACATTTGACTTCAGGATTCCTGCATATACCCTGAGTAGGCATACATGTATGTGTCCAGTTAGTACAAGTAGTACTTCTATTTGTCGCAGGTTGTCAGAAGAGCAATAAATTATGTATTTATATCTAAAAAATTAAGAAAAATATTTGACTGGTGAAGGAACGCCTACCATAATTAGTCCAAATTCCTACGCCAGCAAGAGTCACATCGAGCGCTTTCTTCAATGTTTCATGCTTTTTGGCAAAAAATGTCGTCATGGATTCTTTCAGGATAGCAAAATGAGTTTCGGATTCTGTACGAGTTGTCTCTGAAGGCTCATGGTGAGCTGTGGGTCCCCAGTCCCAGCCCGTGATAGGTTTAAGAATGATTAGCCATGCTGGTCTGTATTCTCCAAAGGGACTAAATGAGCTGGAATCACACCATGATTTCACACGATGACAGTGATGAGCTGTGCCGCCTCGTGCAGCGCTGCTACTCTCTCTGAACTCATTCTTGATTTAGCTGCATGATTTGTATCATATGAAATTCTAATGCTAAATGAGTTTGCATGCGGTGCTTTTGAATTCGTTAAAAGGTAAGCAGAGCTACAACAGGCTGTGTGATGCCCAAACACAAACATGAGTTGCACAATAATTCCCCTCCCCAGAGGTCTCATTAGGACTAAATGATTTATTCGCAGAATAGTTTTAACTCAGCACTCAAATCTCAAATAGTATTTCTGCTTTCATACAGTACTTTTCAGTCACTCATTTATTCATACACACATAGATCTAGAGCTAACATAACAGGAGGTCTTGAGGGGGAGGGGGGGTCCCTGCTTTTCCCTCCAGTGTGCAACAGAGCACGCTCAGTGGGAGAGAGACCAGAGCCTGTTTACATCAGCAGAACCCCTCCCCTCTCTTTGCTTCCCACTCTATTGGGACTTTTCATTTTGCCTGTTTGGTTTAATATCGAATGAGAAACACAGGAGCGTGCATGTGTGTGTGTGAGCGAGAGCATGGTATACGTTTGCTTGTAATTACCCCCCGAGCGAGCTCTCTCGCCCCCCAGAGATATTTGCCTCAGTAGCGAAGTGGATACAACCCTGACTTGCTTCTGAATTACACTCAATGCCTGTAATCCTAACCATATCAATGTACTACCATCGGTGTCTGATATGAGAGTTTTTTAATGAAACCAGTGTGTGGAAAAAGTGAAGACTTCTCCTGCATGTTTGATCCACAACTGTGTCTCTGTTGGTGGAAAAATGTAAAGGCTACATAGCTACAGCAAAGATTGTTGAGCATCTAGCATTATCGAAGGGTTCTGTCAGGGTTTGAGTTTTGTGTGTCTAGTTTTGGGGTTATTTTGCTCTTCTGTTCTCCCTGTCATGTTAGTTTCCCTGGTGTGTCTAATTGTCTGATTGTGTTCACCTGTTGCCCTTGTGTTTCTCCTCCCCTGTCTGGCTGTTCCTCGTCTCGTGATTACCCCTCCCTGTATTTAGTCTTGTCTCTTCCTGTGTTCGGTGTCGGTTCATTGTTTGTTTTTCCTGTCTCCCTCCATGTCAGTCATCGTCAGCTTTTTGTATTGTATCTTCCTTGTGCTTCCTTTGTGTTTTTTGCCATGTTTTTGCAATCATCAGCTTTTAAAACAAAGCTCGCTTTTGTTTTCTAGACCAACTTACCTTTTTTTGTAGTCTGCTTTTGGGTCCTACCTTTCCCAAACCGTAACAGGTTCACTGCAATAATCATTAAGACCAACGGAACTGTTTATAAATCTGAGCACTTTTGGAAAGTAGCATTGGGTAATTCAGACTAATATCAAAGCGCCAAGTGCAGTGAGTGTGTTACAATTCTAACATTATACTACATTTGTCAGACTCCTAACGTAAGCCAATTTGTTTTCATCAGTATATCATAGAAACAAAGTTAAGGTCCCTCTCAATATAGCATAACAAAATGCAAAATATAGAATAATTCAATTTAACCCTGCTAAATTATTAACAGCTGCCTTTTGGGGTGGTTTATTTATAAATGTATGCCCCACAAACAAGTGGTCCTACTGAAGAGCAGCACATTACATTACATTAAATATCATTTAGCTGATGCTTTTATCCAAAGCGACTTACAATAAGTGCAAAAACCATAAAGAATCAACAAGGGAAGTGCAGATATTTTCACTTGAAACAAGATCATACCATAGTAAGTGCTGGTGAATGAGTTACAAGGCCTAAATTAACTCAACAAGTGCTTAGTGTTCTTTTTTTTGGTTGGACTACGCCTATGCCATTGTAAAAAGATGGAATAAGAGCCAGCATCAGAACATACATGTCTTCCATCTACAGCATTCTAGTGAAAATTAAAGTAAGGATCTTGAGTTTGAACTTGCATCATGTCATGTCAATCCCTTCCGAGGTGGTGGTCTGTCCTCGTTGGAGGGTCAGGGCTATCTGCTGCTGTCACTGACAGTTTTAAGGTTGGGTGCTCTGCTGCTGTTCAGGCGTTTCCAGCAGACTTCTGCCTCGGCGACACTCATCCGTCACAAACTGCCACTCCGAGTTATAGCTCCATGACTGACGCAACGGAGCCGCTCCCCTCGCAACTCTCTGTGGCATCGCATCCTTTAAGCCCACCTCACAAACCCACCCCTCTGTGGTAGGCCTGCCTCGCAGAATGGATTCAGAGCACCTGCATGCTGAGCGCTGTGACTAGAGAGACTCGAGTGCACATTTTCATCAGCTCGTGTGTCCCTGTTGACATAAGTGGATCAGAGAGAGTCTTTGGAGAGCACACTTAAAAGAAGGACTCAGTCACTGCAGCAATGAATGGATGTGACGTGATGTAACTATCTCTGTTAAAGGATGTGAAGCCTGCACGTCTCTGAATAGAGTAATTAAAATACATTTAGAAAAAAATAACCTGCTCCAATATACAATTAGTAATTAACATTGACTTTGTGCAGTTTTCTGTTCCAGCATCTTTTATTATACTTCTACAAAGTTTTATGTCTTTACTTTTTATGTCTTAAGTTTATTGTATATTGCACAGAGGTGCCTGGGACCTAACATTTGCATTAACAACTACGCTAGCTATTTTGCATATGGCAACAAAACACAACAGTGAAGATGTGGCTCTTAACCCCAAAACAACAAAGAAAGAATAAAAAGAGCTAAAAAAAGGGCTGTATTATTACACAGCTGGTCATGAAGCGATGAATGCATTAATAACAGGGGGGAATTGGTTGTTGTGACTGTTCCATTGTAGAATGAATAAAACACAAGATAAATCAAATAAAATGTATTATATAATATAAGGAGAAAAATGTCCAATAAAAGATGAAAAGACAAGTTCCGATGGCCACAGACAAGTTGACGTAAAAATTGCTCGTAAACTGGAAACTTCTGTCATGAATTCAACCCTTCCTCAAACAATCATATTCTTGCTGTCAATGTTAAAAAACCTTCTTTACTTTATTCTGTTAGTTGTAATTCAACTAAGAAATGACACAACCCTTTTAAACTTCATCCACCTCCAGTCTTGTTCAGAAGACCGGTCGAACTGAGCTCAAAGAAGTTCTCTCCACATCCCATCATCCAGATCTTCATCCAACTCTGTCTGCCCCTCTAAAACCACCTACACTGTCTCCAGGGAAGTGAATGCATCATGCCATCATGAACCCCCTGAACATGTAATGTGATGTACTGTACTAGCCAAAGACTTAAACAACTTTTCTTTGCATCATGTAATACATTTATAGCTTTTAATGAAGTCTCTCCTGGGCGAAATACTTGATGACTTCAAATAAAAAATAAAACAAAATGCGTTTCACAAGAACTATTGATTTTTCGCCTCCTCTCCGTGCCCTTAATATAAATCTATCAATATTATACAGCTTGGTAACAATAACAATTCAATCTCAGATTAGACTCGTATGCAATAGATGTATTTTCTTATTTTTGAGAAACAGGGAACATGTACCGTGATGAACTGTCACCTGATTTGGAGATAGCCTATGTCCTAATGCTGCTGTCACTACCTTTAAAGGGGCCTTGTTAGGCTTTTGGGGGTTTTCCTTTTCCTGTAGTGTTATATAGGTTTTAGTGCATGTAAATGGTCTGCAAAGGCTAAAATCCCAAAGTTCCCTCCAGAGGGAGTTTCTCTACCACACACTCCCACCCCCTGCCCGAAACGCCTCTATTGGACTCCTTTGTTTACTTCTGTAACATAGTGACATCACCATGTAACACTAGCACTTCTATTGGCTAGGGCTCCAACACATTGTACGTGATAGGCTGAGGGGCGGGACATCTGTAAGCGGTTGATCACAATCACAATAGAGCCGGCCTGCTAACCAATCAGAGCAGTCTGGGCTCTGGTTTCAGACAGAGGGTGAAAAGAGGTGCTGCAGCACAGGCAGTATGAGGAAAATAAAGAGCTTTTGGAACATTAAAGCATGGAGACATGTCACAGTTGAGGGCCTTTTAGCTGTTAGTTGCCATTAACCATTGTTCAAAAGCTGTTGCACTCCCCATTGTGAGATGTCAGAGGTCAACACTCACCAGACTACAGCAGCCGTCACTGAGTTAATGTGAACGCTTCTCATATCATCAACACTGAATCAGATTTCATCTTGTATAATACACAGTCTGTTACAATTGGTGCCCCCATTGGTGAGTGATAAATGAAACCCCTCTGAAGCAGTTAAATGATGTATGACAAAATAATGAAATAGTGTATTAGCTCTGTGTGATCCCAACGATGGGGGGTATGGTGGGCTAATGAGTATGTAGCTCTGTGAAGTCCCGCAGTAAATCTGCAGGAAAACCCCTCGCTTATAATGCTGACTCAGTGCCAGGCACGACTCTGCTTCTTCCTCTATGCTATCGACATAATACTATGTAGTATGTCGTACGCAGTATACCAAAAACACCAGGATGTCATACTGCGTCTGGTAAAAAAATTCAGCATACAGTACAAGCTAGTATGCTTTTTTCTGTCCCACAATCCTTAGCACAGCTGATATATGAGATGGTCACGTTAAAATGTTATGATGAAGTAATATGTCTAATTTGTATGTGTACTTCATGCAACAATACGTACTTTGTAAGGGCAACTGCATCACCAAATGAAAGTAAAAAATGTAATTACGGTAACGACAAATTATGGTTGATTTCAGCTGTTTTTAACTCTAAGTGTCCACGGTTTTTCGTTGACACTCGTGCGAGTTATAGCGTGTTTCTGCACTTGGTAGTGTTTTCTGTATTTGCAATGCCTTTCTGTATTTGTTTTTATTTACTTTTCTTGAGCTTTTTAAATGCTTCTAATACTTCTAAATACTGCTCGTCTTGTCAATTTGATGAAGATATTTTCCTAATTTGCATGAGTTTTTTCTAATTGTATGTGTTTTTAATCTGTATAGTTCTTTGAGTTTTCTGGGCCACCAAATGATTGGCTCTAGTGCAGTTCAGCAAAACTAATTTCTAATCTTGTATTGTATACTTGTTTTGTATCGCCCTTTGCACATTAAGGATCCATTTAAATCAAACAAAAATCAGGTCCCTTATATTAAATGTGTCCATAAGTCAGTCAAGGGAGAGTGGAAAAGTGATTGGCTGTCACCTGTCATTTCCTTGCGTGCCTTAATTTTTCCATATATATACTAATATTAAATGTGTAAATTGGTATTGATTTACCACAAGAAGAATTATAGTTACTGCCTATTTCTCCTCAGGGTGAAGAGGATTAGATTCTCATTCAAAACGGCCCTTTGATGTTTCCTTCAAAGCTACAATAGAATGATATTACAATGTGTTTCAGGCTCATCACTTGGACAGAGTGCGGCTGAGCAGAGAGCATGGCCAGTGCTGCATGTGGATTTCGAGGTTAGTGAGGCTCCAGCCAGCAGGGACGCTCAGAGACCCCCCCCACTGTGGGCAGCTTGAAGGTAGCCTGCCACCACTTATCATCACTTCAAGGGAAGCAGGAACACTCTCAATACGTCATTCAATCACTGAAGTTCTATATATTTAGCCCTATATCACAACTTACATGTATTTCAGTGGGCTTTATATTCAGCATTCTGTCCTTAGCTTTGGTAGCAGACTTGGAAAAACTCCCCAAAGGAAACACAAAAATGAAAGGGAGAAAAATGAAAGAAACCTCCAATGATCAAGCAGTAGATGTTGTGCGTGCAGTATAAAATGTAATGACATAGACAGAACAAAACGATAGTGGGAAGATATATGAAAAAGAAAGACCCAGGAGGATTTCAAGTAGCTTCCAGGGGTCAGCAATAATATGAGCAGGAGCAGCCATGATTCATGATCCAGACGCAGCCATGTTGCAATGTGCTAGACGGAGATAGTGCATGGATTCAGATTTAGTCATTTAAAAGACATGAATGCATACAGAAAGAAAGGACAGGAGTGCATACACTTTGCATGATTATCTAGATGTTAAAATCAGCTGCTGAAAAGAGACTAAGATGTAATGTCAAGTAGAGGCAACATTGGAGCAATGTAGCATAAGGATGCAATGCTAAAATTGTCACATAACAAACTGTGGTTCAAATGTCAATGATTAAAGTAAGGATTCTGAAATATGTCAAAGAACTAGTAAAAAACAAACAGATTCAAAACCAGTAGGATTCATCCTCTGAGGACCGTGAATCCATATATCCAAATTCATTTCAATCAAGCCAATAGAAAAAGAATCAAAGTAAAGCCCTGAAAATAATTTATGGTTATGTGACACCGAGGAGTTTTTTTCTTAAATTTGACCAATGCTCTCTAAGAAAGGTTTTAAATAAACACACATACTGTAATGAATGCCCTCGTCAGTCTGCAGTGTATATAATTAATGAGTTACCTTGTAGACTGTCAGGCAATAGCAGAGTGTGTGCGTGTTCGTGAGTGTGCGCGTGTGTGTGTGCAAAACCAAACACAGCTTGCTGTTATTAAGTATTGTTGGAGGGTGTCACACTATCAGCAGTGAATAATGGCTTGCAGTGAAGGACACAGGGGCAAACAAAGGAGCAGCCTCACTCTTGTCCTACTGTATGCAATTGACAAGGATACATACAGAAGTACTACTTTTAGGGCAGGAAAGGGCAGATAAAGTGGTTCTGAGAACTCAACGCACGGCAAACAAAGAAAAATATCTCCACCAATTCAACAACAAAAGTGTCATTTGGAAAAAGCGCTGCCAAAAGAAAAATAGACTGCAAGAAGCTCACAACACAATGGAGACTGTATCCAAGGGAAGGCTACTAAATGCGGGTGTAGTCCACAGGAAAAATATCTTGCTGCTGTTTTTGTACCCCCACACCCTAAAGAATGGAGCTTCAACATTTAAGATTCAATATTCAAAGGTTTTATTGATATGTGCGTAATAGCTAGTTGTTGGCAATTCACTTCTTAAGTCCCGGGCTCCTCCAACAGTGCAACATACAATATACTTAAGACATGAAAAGACAGAAATAGTGAAAGAATAAAGTGTCACAATGGTGCAAGTAAAATGCAGGAATAATACACAATGTTGACGTAAAATAGAATAAGATGAACACAAAGTAAAACTAAATTCTGTACAGTGGAATAAAATACTGCGTATAAATATGTGGGCTTTAAACAGATGAATTTGCTCAAATGTACTCATTTGTTTTATGTCTCATATGTATTTATGTTGCATTGTTGGAGGAGCCTGGGACTTTAGATTTGCATTGCCATCACTACACTGTATGTGCATATGACAATACAGTATTTTATGACTTGTCTTTATTCTTTTTTAATGGTAAATAGTTTTTTTTTATATATATATATATATATATATAATCGTTATATTTTCGACCTTCTCTTACAACTTATTTCCTTACATTGATTATGTTTGCACCATTATACACCAAAGCAAATTCCTTGAATGTGTAAACAATAAAGGTAGATTCTGTTTCTGAACCTTTAAAGTTGAACTGCTATGAGTTCTCTCTTTAACTGAGTTTAGGGGGTGTAAGGGGCCAGATGGAATTGTGAGGATCACGGTGATAATCACTTCACAGAAACACCCCCTGTCGGAGCCTCAAGCTTACTTTTAGCCCCAGGGCAAACTGGGGGGTAATCCAGCCCTGCTTTAGCCTCCTGAGTCCCTAAACCAGGGGTGTCAAATATGCGGCTCGTGAGCCAAAACCGCTCCGACAGTAAAATATTACAGAGAAGACATTAACTGAAAACAACCAAACAAAACAAGGCATTGCACATTAGTAGAAATTAAAGAGTAGAAATAAACAATACTGGAATTGAAATATCTCAAAAATAGAATTAAAACAGCATTAAAAAGTAGAAAATATACATTAGACCATGAAGATAAAAAAAATCTATAAACTTTGACAATACAATACTATTGAAAGGCTTTAGACACAATATAACACGGGATATTATTTACATTAAGAGTGTAGGGAATATAATTAAATAAAATATACGTTTCAAATGTAAATGTGTGTCCAGTTATCGGAAGCTATGGAGCAGAGAGTTGTCTAGTAGTAGACACTGTGATCTGTAAGTTGTAATGCACATGTGGCACAAAACGGTTGAAATTGCACTTATTTTTCTTCAGAAATGTCAGGTTGTTCCTAATGTTTTGTAGATAGTTAATTAAACGTGAACATTTTCAGAATGTACCTTTTTTGCACTAAAAAAAAGGTAGTTATCATAGGTCATTATGCTATGATTTGACTGATCCGGCCCATTTGTGATCGAATTTGGCTGTGGCCCCTGAACTAAAATGAGTGTGACCCTCCTGAATCTGAGCCCCTAACCACAGCCGGTCCGGTCCAGACTCCAGTCCGTCCTGATCCACTCCTTCTTCCCCGGCGTCCCCTCTCTGGATGCCGAGCTGTGATTGGACACTGGAAGCTTGTCAGGAAGAAAGAGCTGCTGTGTTGAGGCCGAAAACTCAGACACACAAGCAGGACCTGGGTGATACCGGACTTACCCCCGTGGAAGGGATATAACTCTGCTCCACCGGACAGTAGGAAGTGGTTTTAATTGACCGGCGGAGCTCCGACCGAGTCCCCGGGTTTCAGCTACGGAGGCCGCCGCGGGTCCGCTGCTCCCCGCCGCCTGTGTGTCGCTGACTGCTGCTCACATTCATCCAGACCCTGGTAATGCTATTGAAAGGAGACACAACAGACACCACAAAACCTGTGTGAGATTTGAGTGTGAGGAAGGCGAAGGGCTCAGCTGTTGCTGCCGGTAGCCATGGCTAACAGCTGAGGCTGCTGCCCGGTAAACATCCCGCTACAGACCCAACTACAAGAACAACTCAGCGGCGGAACATTGTCTTATTTTGCGCAAGAACTGTCACCTGCACTCTCGTTTTGAAGAAGCGATTTATTCCTGGGGATTTATTTGATTAAGGACATCTAAAAGTCTCTGCATCAGGTGAGTGGATTCCGCAGTTTTTCTGACCTTACCTCACTACCAGCTTCATTCTAGCTGAGATATTTTTGCCACGACTTGTGTGTCACTTGTGATCATAACCTTAAAAAGTCCTTGTGATCAAATTCCCATTAAGGCCTCTATTTATATGTATAGTCCATGTTTTGTTCATACAGCCAGCCACGCAGCTGATTTAGGATCTGTACCATGCAAAACCTGCAGAAAACTGCTCCTTTTTTATAACACTAAATACAGGAGGGGGTAGGATTAGCAGCACCTTGCTTTTGTCAGCCTTCCTCTTCCATATGTCTCATACTCTTTGGGAAATCTGGAAGTAAAGGGAAACAAGTTTGTGTTTTATAAGTATGCTAATTTGTGCCTCTTTCCAGTCCTTGTGCTTTCTGTTCGGGTGCATCAGCAGACATTGGTCACAGTGGAGAGTGGAACAGCAACAGTTGCACAGAGACACAGTGTAAAAGCAGAGAGAAGAGATAGTAGCCTAATGCAAACCCAGCTGAGCTTTGTGGATTTAACACATTTCTCATTTACTTTTCCACTACTCACTTCAAAACAAGTGGTTGAAAAGAAAGGAGGGATTTAGTTGTTGTGTGCCAGTTGCTCCATTTCAGATTTTGAAAAGAGTTAAAAAAGAAAAAAAAGAATCTACAATTAAAAGATCAAATACAAAATATGTTCACAAACATAAGAAGTTAAAGTCCATAAGAAACAAAACGAATCCCCTTTAAAGTAATATTAATTAACATAGGATACTTATGTTTATATTAACATAAGGGGTTAGAGTACACATTTGCACATTGTACAACAATATGTAAGATGTGTATTTAAATATATACATTAGTGTTTTCGTTTAATAATATATTAATGAAGAAGTGTTTTAAAATGGTTTTGGTGATATGTAATATAACGTAAGTAGTGTCAAAATGTATCCAGTTCGTATTCACATATGAAGGAAATACAAATGTTTACTATACATTAAAGTTATCTTTTTAGGACATTGAAAAAAAAGTTGTTCTTTTAACCACAGAAATTACAATATTTTTGCTGGATTAAATTTACATTTCTACAGATTTGTATTGTTTTTCTATTTAATTGACAATTTCGCTTTTTTTATCGCTCTCTTTCAGCTACAAAAGTACTAAGACTTGTTTTCAGTTTTTTTGGCATAGCATTTTTCATAGAGTCCAATGAGTTTCAACACTATTAAACACAGTGAGGAAGATTTTTTTTTTAAACCATACATTTGAAGACTTATGGTTTTCACTGGGCAATGATTGGGTTAAACCAAGTTACAATGGCTGCGTACAACTGCTGCTCCTGACTGAGGAAGAAAGTTAGTCCAGCATCCATCAGGGCAGCATCTCATGATGATTTCAGTATTGATCATTTATCAATCAAGCTTTTAGCCTCTAGATGTCATAATAATGACATTGACTAACTGCAAGGCCCCAGAGCTACAACTGATTGCCATCATTGGTGATATTTTGTCAATTATTTGATTGATCATTTGGTCTAAAATGTCTGAAAATACAATCAGAATTTTCAAGAGTAAGGCTGTGTCTGGAGATTTAATTTTCTGACATTTAAAAATCCCAAAATATTCAGTCCATATAAAACTGACCAGAAGGGACCAGTTTTTGCTCGAAAAATACTGTACTTTTTAAATGTAATTTTCCTAACTTGGTAATCATCATCACTTGTTGGAGCGCTAGCCAATAGAAGCTTGAGTGTTACACAGTGATGTCACTATGTTATGGAAGTAAACAAAGCAGTCCAATTGAGGTTTTTCAGGCAGGGGGGAGTGTATGGGAGAGAAACTGCTCTGGTGTGAATGTTGGGATTTTTAGCCTTTGCAGACCATTGACATGCACTAAAACCTATATAACACCACAGGAAAGGGAGAACCCAAAAAGCCTAATAGGGCCTGTTTTAATTTTTTTAAATATATTTTATTCCTTATGGTCACCTTTTTATAGTAAGCAACCCAGAGAATTAAGCAATAAGATATACAGTATAGACACCATAAGTCAATAACCTTAAGACATTCAGAGACGGTGGGTATCTCCATCCGTCCTGTTCATAGTGTATCAGTATCATGTCTGTTTGTCTTCATTAATGAGTGTGGATGCCGACTCTCCGGGGATTGTATGGTGGAACAGCAAACAAGCCTGTTCTGTCCACTGCTTCATTGATTTCCCCATTCCGGCCCGGCGGCATTAAACAGCCACATTTCAGGTGATGCACTCATCACGATGTAATCACTGGAGATGTTCCGCAAGTGAATGCCCCTCCGCTGGAGATGAGCTCAGACTCCGAAACTACTACCATACGAGTAGTGAAGTTGAATGAACATTTGAGAGAGTGTAGGCACTGTTGAGCTATTAATACTTTTTCTCCATTTAAGATATTCTTAGAAGGTCTGGCTATTTGCGATATTATCTGCGGCATAATTATATCTGTATTTAACAACATTATCTAAAATATATTTATTTTGCTTGATTTTCATTGGATTGTGATTGGCCCGCAGCCTCTCACCAGCATACTACTGCATCTGCTGATTTATAGTGAGGTAACATTTAGTCTAGGTGTGTTTGTATGATGTTGTAGAGAGTGGATGTTAGGCAGGAGGAAGTCAGTTACTGTGACGATTGTTGTGCAGTGTTTCCCAGATGTAGCAAGGCGTTGGGGTGACTGTTCACTGCCCTGAAGAGATGCTGCTGAAATAACCTCTGACATTCACACTGAATGGACTGGCCCTTTTCTCTCCATCCTCAGTGGGCGGTCATGTGGGAGTAATTCAGTGCCTGGTTACATGGCTGCTTACCGCCAGCATTTGTCTGTTCGCTCTCTGCTACACTAATGCAGATTTAGATTTAAGAGCAATTTCTTTCCTGAGCCTTTGCAGTGTACTGTGTAGGCCAGCTGTCACTACCTACTGTTGCTGAAAAAGTACAGTATATTCTCGAAATGTGACAAATACATGAATGAGACATTCTGAAAAGTGACAAAATTTAACATCAGCCTTAAAAACAACCAAACTTAACCCTTTATTATCGCTTGCGTGTTGTTTTTTTCAAATTGGGCATTGTTCCCTCAATCATACTTATTTACATATAATTTCCTTCAAACTGCTGCATTTATTTGATCCGTAGGGGATAAATAGGTGTCTAGCAATCACAGGATCATTGGTTCGATCCCCAGTCCCTGAAGCTGACATGTTCAAGTGTCCTTGGGCAAGATACTTAACCCCCAATTGCCAGTCCTTTTTATATTGAAAGGAAGTCTAACAGGTCATAATTCCCTCCCAGCAGGTTAACTGAGTAGTAATCATTATCAAAATGTTTTTTAGTTTGAAGTGGTGGCTCAGACACTGTGGCAAACTCTGCACTCAATGTGTGGTCCCTTTTTAGAAAAGCGACTTAAGACCCACTTATTAAAATTGGCCTGGTCTAATCTGGACTCATGCTGTTGAGTGTTTTTTAATTTATTTTGTTTTTTTTGTGTCTGTTATTGGTTAGTTTCAGTTTTTACGGATGTCATTTCTTCATTTTATTTTCGCAAAGCATTTTGTGTGTGGTTGTTCCTCTGATCTTGACAAACAAGCCCCTTAAACTGAGTCATATCCCCTCTGGTGGAAGTAACAATGTAATGTGTACGTCACTCTTTAAAGGCATATCCTGCATTAGCATTCAGGATTAGCATTGGTTATGAATCTTCCATTATACATGTAATGCAAACATGCTGCCAAACCTTCACAAAGCATTATGTACATTGCTAATGTGAAAATCACATTTGAGTAAAATACTCTTTTTAAGATAAATGTGTCCTTCAAGACGATCAAAAAAATGGAAACCGGAGGATTTGAATAACATTAACATTTAATCTTACACATAGTGAAATTTAGAATCTTAATTTAACCAATCCTAGTATCGTTAGTTCCAGCTTGAATGCACTCTTTTCTATAGACTTGGCAAACTTAAAAATATTTCCTCTTGATCGTAATACATGCATATGTAACCGGTTACGCTCTCACGGGTGACAGACTATAGGATGAAGCGTTAGAATTAATAATTGGATTTTTTCACATCAATTTGATGTGGCACTCTAAGACATACAGACTATTTAATTATATATTAGACCAGCATAAAATCCAGGAAACATGACCACTTTCTGAAGGTTCATTATCTCCTACTCTCACACCGTATCTCACAACACTTGGATTCTGCTACTCTCTGCAATGAGTGCTGGAACATTGTAATTTTGTTTTCTTCTCCAAAACAAATTGTTCCTGATAGCTTCAGAGTACTAATGCAGAGATTAGCTCAGTCTGCCACTGAAATGTCCCTAAACCTTAATATTTCTTCATCAAAACCGTTGATTTATTCAGTAAACAAAGAATGATGCAGCAGCTCACTGACTCATTATAGATGTAATTTGTTATTCATTATTTCCCATTGATTACATTTGATTCATTCTTAATGTCTAAACATTTCATTCTCAGTTGCCCGTGTGCTGCGTTTTAATTTCTCTGTGTGCTGCATCTAGTTCAACATACAGTGATTAACAATGACAAGGACAAATACAGCATCCACATATGTTA
The DNA here is from genome assembly GCF_000735185.1 of Notothenia coriiceps. Lineage (NCBI taxonomy): Eukaryota > Metazoa > Chordata > Actinopteri > Perciformes > Nototheniidae > Notothenia > Notothenia coriiceps. The sequence goes on from NW_011361056.1 coordinate 40,519, forward strand.
TCCGGTGGTGTTAAAGGGGCCCTTTTGGAGCTATATTTAGGTTTGTGTGCATGTAAATGGCCTGCAAAGGATAAATCTCAAAGTTCCCTCCAGTGGGAGTTTCTTTCCCACGGCACAAAATACAAATATGAACCCCAAAATGAGCATAATATGTCCACTTCACAGGCTTTAATAGTCAGGTAGACAAATGACTGTTGGAACAGTGCTGCCTCTTGAGGGCAGTGGCTTAAACTCAGGTTGGAAAACATGGGATGGATCTGAGATCATTTTTATTTAGGTGATTTGTCAAAAGTGAGCTGAAGTTTGGGTTGCTGATTGACTCCTATGATCTTCATAGCTGACTATATAAGTTTGGTGATCCTTTGAACCTACCTTCAGGTCACCATCTTTATCATGAGATGGCCTGACCATAACTAGGGAGGTATGCATGAATAAGTAAGGAGCCCCTGGAGTAGACATCTTCCTCGGGGGCGGTGGTGGCAAAGTCGATAGGGACTTGGCTTGGCAACTGGAAGGTCACCAGTTCAAGTCCCGGTAAGACCAAGTGCTACCGAGGTGTCCCTGAGCAAGGCACCGTTCCCTACACTGCTCCCCGGGCACCGTTCAAAATGGCAGCACACTGCTCCTAACACTAGAATGGGTCAAATGCAGAGAAACAATTTCCCCACGAGGGATTAATAAAAGTCCATCTTATCTTATCTTATCTCATTGGCTTTCAACACCAGTTTGTTTTCCATTTGGATGCTCAGGTAAAAGTTTGAGCCACCTACTCCTATTGTAGGTTCATAATTAAAACCCCGGATAGAGATCACCAAGAGGCTTTGGGTCAAACACCATGTCCTCTGTTTTTTACATTGTTTTGTGTTGTCATGGTGTGAATGCTGAAACGTTATTTCCACTCCCAAAGGTAACCGGAAATTGAATTAGAAACACCCTTAAACCCTGGTTTGGACGTTTTCCCAGCAAACAAATCATAATGACATTTACTAACATCTATTGATTCACAATAGCACACCAATTTGGTACATCTGTCAGTCATTAAAATGATGGAGCAGTTGCTACTTCCTTTGACAAAATATAAAACTGTAGACAATACAAATAGACTTTCATGAAAAACAAACTCACACACATGTATTCATTTCAAACAAACTGAACAATCTGTATGTGGCTTCGCATCAATATGATGTTACCGAAGGGGTAAATCTAGAGAAACTGCATGTTTCAAGTCTGCAGCTCTGGTAGCCTGCTGTCTGTTTCACGATTGTTTATTTATATCCAGTATAAGAAGAAGAAAGCTTTGTATGAACAATATAAATAACATGAATTGTTCAAACGTCCTGTCAAGCTGTGAACACCACATACATTCACCTCTGTTGCGTTGGGCCGATAGCAGGAGCCAGAGATATTACAACGAAATGCATGGCTAGGTATCATGAACAGCACCGCTGCGATAAATCTTCCAAAGCTCATGATATTCTATTTATCGTTGAGACTCTCAGATGTGATGATTCAGCGCTGGTATTTTTCATGCTGTAGTACATTATGTTGTTGGACAGTAATTGGATTGCATTATATTATACTGTCCATCCATCCATGTGCAAATAATGAACAACATGAAAAGAAGGAAATGATACCAAGAGGGTCATTATCATTAATGTTGGATTAACCGAAGGGGGTATGAACTAGTTGTTTGGATTTTTTTTGCAAGCTACTTGTTCCCAATAATACATGATCTCAGTCACATTCTGTAATTATTTAGTAGAGTAAAGTTATGAAACTAAGCGGTACACTAACGAGAGGATGGATCAGGTTGAAGCCAATACTGAATCCTCTGATACTTATGCTAGGTGTCCGATTTGAACTGAGACAATAATCCTGTCATAAAGTTCAGTAGTTACACAGGCTGTGTTTTTTTCTTTTGCGAGCATGTTGTTCGGAAAATAATTCGGACAACCCATTTTCAATCTCTGGACCTTTATGCTGAGAGCTGAATCCTGTGTTGAGTGTCAGCTTTTATGGGGAAAACACTGATGACACCATTTCTGTTTTTAGTCCTGTGCCCTACTTTTCTCCCCATGGTATGCGCTTGGTGGGTTTATGAGAGAGTAAGAAAACACTTTCACTTACAAACCATGACTCAGCGTTGATTTTATTATAGTTATTGAATGTACAACCTAGGAAAACGTACTAATGCAAAGAGCATCTGTCCTAAATGATATTTCAGAAGATTCTTGCTCTCAAACTTCATATGGATGAGCTTGTACCAAATCTGACACCCGTAGGTCAATGATGACGTTCTTTGACGGCGATAGAAGAACAGCACTCACCGGCAGCAACATTTAGCTTCTGCCTGGCTGATCTGCTCAAACAAATATCCTTTTCTGTCTTTGACAAAATAGTTTCGGTCTGAAAGACATAGCCAAAAGCAAGACATTTCCTCCATTTTCTTCAGTGACGTCACCAGCTCTTTTCAAAACATTTGAGACATTTCCAAATAGAAGCGCATGTGCTCTTTTGTAAACAACTTAAAGGTCCCCTATTGTACTGTTTTTCATCAATATATTATAGGTCTCAGATATATACAAAACATGTCTCTGAAGTGTTTGGCTCCAAACACCAAACAGATCATTGCAGCATCCCATAATCCCCTCTGTTTCAACCCTGTTTCCAAAGTGCTGATTCTCTGTCTTTAGATGAAAATAAGGAGCCCCTCCCCACGCCCCTCTGAGAGATATTTGGTTAAAAAGAACACAATGGGGCTCTAGGAGGAGTTCAGGTTGACTAAGGCCGGGGGGGGGGGGGGTTACCTTGGTTGGTGATTGGCTAATGGTTATACAAGCCAAAACATTGTTATGACATCATAAATTGGACCAAATCTGATCAGCTCATTTTCAGCCATGTTTTTATATATATATATCTCTTTACACAGAGGGGACACATGTTGATGTAGAAAAGAACAGGAAAAAGTGGATTTTGCATAATAGGTGACCTTTAAGAAGAAACACTATTGCTCTCAGAAAGGTGCGATGGGGATGCTATGTGGAAAGATTAAACTATTGCCTATTAAACATGTAGTGATTCTGCCTCAGGTTATTTTTTTAAATCAGAATTTTGCAAGAAGTAGGCATTCGAATAAACAATCTGCTATAAACTGTCAGAGTTGTTACTTTCCCTGTACCAACACGGCACTATTTGTCCTTTGACAACAACAAATAACTTGCAGCCTGAGTGAGGAAAATATCACCTTGAAGATTTCAGTATAGGACGTGTGCTTTGGGTCTGTCTAGCTCCCAGCTCCGAGGTATCCATGAATAATTGCTTCAGACGGGCATCTAAAGGTCTATGTCCCTATCAGCCCAACATCAGGTTATCTTGGAGCTGCTGTATGAATGTATAGTGCTGCTTTATATGAATTGGACATAAAATGCCAAGTGTTTGCCACAGCTATAAGTGAGGTTTATACCTAAACTGCAATTTAATAGGAAAACATTTTCCGTAATACGGGACACTATATGCTTCTCAGCGCCAATGACATCAAAACTCTAGAGCCTTATTCACATGGCAGTGCTCACGTCCCTCCGAACTATAACAGAATACTAATACAGCTGAGGTAACATAATGAATTGGAAGGCAACTCCCCCAGCATAATCAATATATTTTTCTTCTCTCTGTGGGGAAAGCAGCAGCCATTTAGTCCTCAGTACGCTCCGTACACCTGTCAGGATAATGTGGATTGTTTTGACCTATGGCCACTCTTGATTATCATGTCGAGAGAGATTCTCTGCTCTTTTCTTGGCTCCACAGAATAGAGGGCCACCATTCATTTGTATGCCTCTGCATTGCAAACTGGATGGTTTTAATATGCATTGTGCGCTTTGTGTATTTATCACTGATTGAAAAATTGGCCCCTTTTATCTGGTCTACCGCCTCTTATGGTCTTCCTTAGTTAATTTAATTTGCTAGAGTGTCAGCTTGTGACCTTAATATTGAGTCACATTATAACTGATTGTCATAGGTCACTTGATTTTGACCATGTGCAACTGTGAGGTGTGGCTGAAATTAGGGCTGCTCAATTAATCGTATTTTAATCGCAATTACGATTTTGGCTTGGAACGATTCTGAAAACAACATAATCGAAATAAAACGATTTATTTTGTTTTTTTCTATTTAAAAAAAAAAAATGTTTATTGGTTTTTCAGTTGAGTTATACTTAAAGTTCAGGGTAATCAACGGTTAAAAACATACTGTTCACTTTTTTTTCTCCAAAAATGTGATGTTGTCAAAGGTAATGGATAATCGTTTTTATTAATCGTGATATCAATTATTGACCCAAATAATCGAGATTATGATTTTTGCCATAATCGAGCAGCCCCAGCTGAAATACCAAAAAAAGAAACTACGAAGTGGATGTTTTGTCCCGCATACTTATCCCTGTTAAAAATAAGCCTCTGTGTCCAAGAATATGCCCACGATCATAAAGAAACTGAAGGAGGATGCTATCGGTTTAGACAAAATTGGTTTAAAATATCAAGAAAGTGCCCCAATTGTGAAATATGTAGTATTATACAATTATAAAAAATAAATCACACAGTTCAGTTATAAATAGATAAGAGAGTCAATAGAATAAATACATGAATAAAGACATTAATTCATGACATTTATATATAATATAAAATAATGGAATAATCCAATAAATGTTCAAAGCTTAGCTCATTACTCTGAGATGTTAATTCATCCTGTCATTTACACACTACTGGATTTTATAGCAGCACATTTCATTTTATACAGTCAGTATTTTATTCGAAACGTCCTTAATCCCAAGTGTTTTTGTTCCACATTTTTCCTGATTTATTTGACAATCAAGGCAAACGGGGCCAGTTACGTGATTGGCTGTCTGCTCATTCAGATCGTAGCAGTCAAGTTTGTTTATGGACGAACTGATTGCCAAGGGGTTTACAGTTCCGAAGATCAACTTGGAATGTAAATGGTGCAAGTCCGTCTAAGGACCTCTGTTGCAGGCCTTTCATGATACTGCAGGTTATGTTGGATGTCAAAAATCTGATCAGTCATTCTAGTCAAACAACCAAGACCCTGAACAAACAATCATTGCAAACGTTGGTCTCTGTTGTACACCATTGTACTTCTAGAGAAAGAACCGGAATGTCTGCTATTTGTTAGGCCAATAACAATCATTCATTGTCTTAAGCTTTTTATAATTTTCAGCTTCTTTATCGTATTAATTAGCATAAGGCTAGGACAGGATCATCCAGAGTCTAGACACTGGTGGTGGTGGTGGTGGAGGAGGAGGAGTAAAGCTGACAGATGGTTCATTAAAACCCTCAGGTGTATGTCCATGGATATTATGGAGGTCACGTTGGCGGTTTGTGCCAAAGTAGGTCTGACGGAAAGAGTATGCATGCTATGATATTTAAAGATCAGCATCCAGGGACTGGTTGATTTGAAGATTATGGGTAGAACGGTATTCATCTGGTATGGACATATCAGAGTTGCTTATGGAGGGACTGGCAGAGATCAGAAATGACAAAGAAGACAAAGAACAGACTTTGCCCATTACAAAAAGGCAGAACGTCGTGGTTAATATCTTTATTAGAGTACGTATAAGATTCTTGAAAATGGTTGAGAAAACTGAAACTACTAATGGAAAACAAGTGGTTTGGTTTAAGATATCCACTTATATAGTGTTAGTTGGCAATTGTGGTCATGAATAACATTAATCAACTTGACTGCTGATGAGAAAAGAAGAGTGATCCCCAATGACATAGTCTAATGCTTTGTTCACGTTATACCCAAGTCCCGTCCTTGCAAAGGTTTGAGTCTACCTTCATTTGACGGACTGTGAACAGTTTTTTTATATCAAGTCTTGTAAACCCCAGAATGGACATTGTATTGTTATATGTTGTTTTTCGGTAAAGGGACAGAACCATAAAAGGACAAGTAAAGCAAAACCTTGACACATAAAACCAAAACTCAATGTGCAGATAAATTGATGAAAAAATAGTATTTCTTCCTGTGGTTATACTGACCATTTAGCATGCTTGGTATTTATATGTTTCCATAAATAAAGGTGGCAGGTAAAGGACTGTGGATTTTTGAAGTGTCGAAAACACTGTGTATTTGATTCGTCTTGATGTTAGGTACCTTTGTCCAAATCTCTTTTTGAAGTGTTTTATAAAAAAAGAGTCTTCAGATTCCAGTTATATTCCTAACCTCTGTACATTTAGCATCAGAGCATGTCCTAGCTCCAGTGAAGCGGCTTCCTTAACAAAGAGAAATACAATCAGACTCTCTCAGCATGTTTCCCTATGGCCTTTTTCTACCAATAACCCGCTGCCCCAATAATCATCGCTCATCACTTTTAGTGTCAACACACAGCTATTTACTATTGAGCTGTTGATATAAAATTCAATTTTATATTAACTTATTGTTTGTCCACAAGGGAAGTCTCACCATTGACATCTCTAGCAATGACCATAAATCTGAAGCCAGGCTACGATTATCACATTCGTTTTAGTACTGGGCAAGATTAGAAAATATTGGATGTCATGTGAAGCTAAATTCAGTCACAGATTGTAAATGTTTGTGACTTTAAGGAAGGATTGGGGCTTTTATATAAAGCAAGTAAAGTAAATGGTCTTTCATTTATTAAACAGTTTGTGGCATGTCTACAACAAAAAGCGTACATAAGCCGATTAATAAACAGCAACATGTAATAACATTGGGCAATAACGTCCCTACAATAATTATCTACTATCTTCTATCAGAAATAAACCAGAATTTATAGTTTTAAACTCATACTACCTAATACCAAAAGATGGGCCTCCTTAATCTCAATCTGTCAAACCTGGTAATTAGATTAGAAACTGCCATCAGACGCACTTTAAGAGGCCTCTGGGCTGACTGACTGTGAAGACCGCCCTTACCTTTTCATTTATAATATCCCCCAGGGCTAAAAGTAAATCAAATAGAGTCCTTTGTCTTTTCCTAACCACTTTCCTTCAACCTCTTTGAAAAATGTCATGGGGTTAGGGGAAGATGTGAAAGAGACTCATCAGGACTGAGAAAAAGTCAACTGGGTGCTAAGAGAATCCAACTGCACTTACTTTGGTTGTTTCTGTGAAGTGCTTTGTCACTTTGAATGTTGCAGCCCGCAAGTTGTCTGTGGAAGCATAGTCTCCTTCCCTTTCATAAAGGATGGTCCAGTGTTTTCCTATAAAGATAACAAAGGAAGCGTTTAATCTAATTTCCAAAAAAATAGATAATTAAAACTAGGGATGCCAGCGATTTTTCGAATATTCGTTACAGTCTCCATAATCGAAAATTATTTTTAAAATGTAATTTAATTTATATATTTTTTTATTATTATTTATGTTTTTCTTTTTTTTTCCTGGCTTAGTTTCAACCAAAATATAGACTAATGCTAATAATAGTAATAGTATTAATAATTGTAAATGGCGATTCTGGTCACACACCACCAGCTCTTGCTTTTAAGGCTGCCCCTGCTGCCCATGCCTGCAGCCTCGCGCTACCACATACCCGACCCGCACCCCATCACCCGCACCCCCCCAACCACCCCCCCCCTCCTCCGTCACACGTGGCGAATTGATTTGTCTGGCGAATATACCACGTAACAGTGAAGGAACAACACAACTAAAGATGAACAAAGCGGCAACGTTCAAAGAAAGTTCCTCGTGGAACCACTTTGATTGCTACGGCCTACGGTTGTTCTACAAGTGGGGGGCGGCGATAATCGATAATAATACTTCCGCCAGGGCTGTCCGATTTTCGAATTTGATCATGGTCAGTTTTTCTGGCATCCCTAAAGAGAGAGGACAGCCTCTGATCATTGCTTCAACCTTCTTTTGGAACTATACCTTAGCAAAAAAGACACAAAACCCAACGGTCTCAAAGGTATATGCAGGTTTC
>NW_011361056.1:48507-57350 GCF_000735185.1 Notothenia coriiceps
CTTAGTTTAATACACACCTTTGTGACGTATGTGGTAATGTCCTACGTTTAACCTGCCGTACGTTTACAACGACAGACGTCCGTAAAACCAAAAGTTTTGTCGCCGCTCTTTTGGCTGTTCGTTTGCAGGTAGCCTATATCAGTGTCATCGCTGTAGGAGTCTTACACTTGAGTTCCAGCACCTGTCTTTCGTCTCCCAACACAAAGAGGAGAAAAGATTTGAATAGTCCGTCTAGAAGAGAACTCACAATTGTCGCGGTTGTAAGTCCAAAAAGAGTGAAAACCCTTACTTGTGATCGGGTTCATAAAGTGGACAATCTCCGTTCCTCACGCCAGCTTATGTACAACCGAAGTAAACAAACCACACAATCTTCACGTTGTCTGGTATCATGAGACCATATGTGCGTCGTTCCAACAACAACAACAAAGGGAGTCTTACTTTTCTCTAAGACAGTAACGTAGAACACCTAGGTTCACATTTTCGTAAAAATGTTTTTATTTACGCATAGTTTGACTTTGTACTCGTTATCACATTATCAAGTAATTATTATCTCATAGTTTAGTTATTATGCGTAAGTCCAAAAGATGGAACTATGTGGTTTACTTTCTTACCCTCTCGAACCTTGTCTGTACCTCGCATATCACGTCTCAACAACACTACTAATACGAACTGTACTCGCACTCGCACACGTCACACACACACACACACACAACACACACTCACCACTCCACTCACACACACACACACACACACACACACACACACACACACACACACACACACACACACCACACACTCTAGAGTGGCTCCTAGAAGAGACGCAATTCCCTCACACACGACACGCCCAACGGAAAGTACAGAGTGTCAGACACAGAAAGAACACACACACCACCACACACACACACAACACACACACACACACACACACACACACACACACACACACACACACACACACACACACACACACCAACACACACACCACACACAACACCACATAGGGGTCCTAGAAGAGGACGCAATTCCCTCTTCTGACCTGAGCGTCCGCCCACGAGGGAGGAGTGTCAGACCCAGAAGGTAGACATATTTTATCTTGAGACTTTTCTCTTTATAACACTCAATAAATATTTTTCCAGTTCAATGTAATTTGTAGGTGCATAAAAGTCTCTCCTTCACGGTTGCGGTTGACGTGCGTCCCTGGACTGGGGCGCAAGGTCACCGTGGCAGTCGTTACGTCAAACTTATGAGGTGTTTCGAGAATCTCTTGCTTGTCATTACGTGAATATTCAATAAATAACTAATAATTAAGTTATACAAAAACCTTCTACAAAATTGACGTATCAAATTCGAAATTTTTATATATATAACTGAGTAAATATATAAATATTTGTCTTTACGTCAATGGATAAGAATGGTTATACCTTATTCATTTCACGGTTAAGCACCAAAATATATTTGTCTCCAGCTAAGATAAAATGTCACGCACAATATCCTTTGAAGGACGTTTTGGCACGGAACAAACAGGTTCAACTTCTCTTTGCCAAACACGTAACCAACTGACACTCCCCCCCATCTATCATCACAGCTCACCGTAGCGCCGTAGTTTAGTGAAAGTTTCACCTTGGTCGCAGCAGCAGTGAAAAGTGCTACACATGAACCGCACACAGTTACAAAGAAATGAAGTGGACACATCCCATTTGCTATTCTTAAATCTCTTAACTTCTTTCCCTAAACAAAACAATGACCCAAAGGATATTACGCCTTCTACAACGATGGTGTTTCTATTGGGTAATGTCGTGGTAAAGTTATATAGATTGATTATGTATGATTATTGATTTTACTTGTGGTTCGTTGCGCCTGTATACGGGACTCAGTCCGTCGGCTTTTGTTGCAGAGCTAGATTTGTCTGAGTTGTTACGTACAGCGTGAAACGGCCATAATGCGAGAAAATCACAGGCAATTGTTAGTAAGTGACTAATTCGTACATTATTATAGATGAAGTCGAGTTGCGGTGTTCGTACCCGTAAGTTGGTCTGCGGTCGACTTAGGAGGTCGTGTATTAGCGGAGGTTGAAACATTGTGTTGGTCCAAGTGGGAGCTGAGAAGTAAATGAGGGTCTGCTGACGCGTGTGTTGACAGGGGAGCGCTAACCAGTGTAATATGAGTCTAGGTACTGGGACGGTTGGATGTTGAGACGGCTCATATGAATACGTCAAGATGCAAACGTGGTATGTGGACGTGAGTGAGTTGTGTAGCATGTATACTACGGAAACGGTCCTATTCAGTGTTTTGGGGCATCTTTACGTGATAAAATTGAATGGCATTTGTTAGTGTGCGCTGTGTGCGATGTAGTATCGCCGCTGTGCCGATATTCGTCTTATGTGGGGTGGGTTCGAGAGAACGGTAAGTTGGTTTGTTACAAGTCCAATGTTGTGTAATCTGGCTGTGAGGAGGTTAGAAATTTTGAAGGTATATGCGTGTGCAAGTTGTGGTTGTAATGACTATAAAACGACTTGACCCACAACCCATAGCCTGGTACAAAGCGACCCATTCGGTCTGTTTGTTTAGGCGTGTCAAACATCTGTTACCAAAAACCTAGGGGAATTGAAGCGACAAGGTCTATGTTGTAGGGGCCTTACGTGGGTAGTGAGGGACTATCGAGTGTGTTAGCCACCCCCCCCCCCCCAACCGTTCTTGTTGCTCTGTGTTGCGTTGTTAATGAGTGAAACACACCGGAGTTGAGGATCTGTGGGGCTTATTTTCCCAAAAATATTATTTACAATTTAGGCATTTAGCAGACGCCTTATTCCAAAGCAACTTACAATGACCAATCACAGGGACATTCTCCCTGAAGTAACTGAGGGCTAAGTGCCTTGCTCAAGGGCACACTAGTAGTGGTGTTCCAGGCAGGATTTGAACTCGCAACCTTCCGATCATCAGCCCACCTCACTATCCATTAGACCACCAACAAAACAAAAAAAAATAGAAAAGAAATAATAATAAAAAAAAATTTCTTTTTTATGAGATCCATTTTTGGCGGACGATATTTAATTGTGGCAGCCCGCCACAAATAAATCAATGTATGGGAAACACTGGTATGTCATGCTGCCATTCTGCATTTGGGATGGCACGGTGACACGACGTGGCACTGTGAGAGGGAGAATGACAAAACAGCCTTTTTAAGCAATACACAGAATATTTATTGCTACACAGGAACTTTGCTCGGCTGTACTCAACGTCCTCAGCAATGGGCTTGAATTCTTAGAATAACCTTGATCTTGTTGCACTTCATCTTTGTGCTTTTAATGTTTTCTCACTTTGAGTAACCTTCTTTAAAATGTGTTTTACAGTCGAACTTGGCTTGCCTTGAGAAAGCTTATTGACACCTCTTTTAAGTCACCTAAATGTTCTTGACAAAGGTTTTAATTTAAACGTGTTCTGTAGAAAAGTATCACTACTTGTTTCTAAAGAATTCAAAGGAACAGGAAGCATGTTTTTAGATATAGCCCTCTGATAACCATCTGGTTAATCTGAGTTTTTTCCACATTTAGTTGATCTGTCGTTGGCTTCACACAGGAAGCTACTGTTTTTTTCAGTTTAGCGTGCCATCTTGATAAATGTCTCTTTCTTTTTTTAACCCCTACATGTTTTTTGTTCTTGTCTCCACCTCTCACAGAACCAAGCCAAGTTGTTTATAGAACAGAAAAAAATCCCCTTCCCCGTAGATAACCACAACACAAACGAAGAACTTGGTAAGTTTGCTTGATGTTCTAAATACAAAAGCTATCTCTCGCCATGTTCTCCTGGTTATTCATCATCCTTTGTTCTGTCATTGCAGCGATAGGCTACGTTCTGATAGGCAACGGTCTTTATGATGAAGCCATCAAACACTTCTCACTCTTATTACAGGTGTGTTTTCATTTGGCCGCACTTATGCTATTTTGTCAACCCCTTTTTGAATCCTTTCAAACCTAGAGTACAACTTCCTTTCTCTGTGTTGCATTTGACAATATGTGTTTGTTTTAAGGGTGACCCCGAGTTGGTCAGTGCCATCTATGGGAGGGGGATAGCTTACGGGAAGAAAAGCTTACAGGTGAGTGGTTGATGATAGTGTTTGGGAAATCCCCAAAACTATTCTTGTATTTTAGTGATCTGAACTTTCTGTGCACTTGTAATGCAACCTGGCTTTGAAATGTGCAACAGAGATAAAGTTGATTTAATTTATCTACACTAAAATACAACTTGTAAATAGGGATGCCAGCGATTATTCAATTTTTTGAATATTCGTTACAGTCTCCATAATCGAAAATTATTTTTTAAAATTCGATTTTATTTATATATTTTTTTATTATTATTTATGTTTTTCTTTTTTTTCCTGGCTTAGTTTCAACCAAAATATAGACTAATGCTAATAATAGTAATAGTATTAATAATTGTAAATGATCATTGGTCACCCCAACAGTTTGTTTTACTGCGATATACAGAACAGTGGGAACAACACAACTAAAGACGAACAAAGCGGCACGTTCAAAGAAGAGTTCCTCGTGGATCTACTTCAAACTGACAAGTGCAAATAAAATAAAAAATGGTGTCGCTACAAAAAAAATGGGTGGCGAATAATCGATTAATATTCGCCAGGGCTGTCCGATTTTCGAATTTGATCATGGTCATTTTTTGGCATTCCTACTTGTGACCTTTGCATACCATTTACACAAAGCCTTAAAAACAAACAGAAAGCATCAAAGGTATACTTTGTGGCCTCATTAGGATATGAAGTGATTATATCCTCAATGATATGGATGGAAAAATTTGATTATTTATGAGAAACACTTATAACGCTGCGTTGTAGCTGTCAGTGAGGTCTTCAGATTATTCACAGCAGATGACTCATACCTGCAGAACAAGCTAAAGTTCCTTTTCTGTTTTCTTTACAAATGGAGTTCCTTTATTTGGAGTCTGCGGATAAAAAAAGAACCGTAGTTGATATATATTAAGAGAAGGCGTTGTTGTCTGTAGGTTTTCTTTTTGCATCATGCATTTTGATGACTGCAGCACTCTCAGGCCTGTGCAGGATGACTCAGTGTGTCATTCAATGAATACAAATGATATCTGTGGCTAGGAGAGAGTGCCCTCCGGTAAAAACACTGGACAGCACTTTTTAAGCTTTCTTAGTTGTTTGTGGCGGTGCTCCTGGTTTTGTTCACTATATAATATAAAGGTTTATGTCAACAAAATGTGACCGCCTCTCCTTCCTCTCCACGCCAGGACATAAAGAATGCTGACCTGGCGTTGTTCGAGCTCAACAGAGTCATCACCCTGGAGCCTAACTGGCCCGAGGTCTACGAGCAGCGAGCAGAGGTGAGGTGCACAAACACACGAACAAAGAGAGTCAATCCTCAGTTTGCTCTCTAACCCTCCTTTTCAAAAGTGTTGTTCTTAAAGGGGACCTATTATGCAAAGTCCACTTCTTCACGTCTCTTCTACATCAACATGTGTCCCCTCTTCTTCATGTCTCCTCTACATCAACATGTGTCCCCTCTTCTTCAGCCAAGGCACACAGGGGATAGGAATAGACGGCCGAAAGGAGGGCACCACGTCACGCCGATAGCAAAGTGGTGCCTCCTTCTCGTGAAGTGATTAAGTCATGGTATTCCTCGGTCATGTTTACGGGTCAAGAAATGCGACCGACACGAGAAACAACTTTCGGGTCACCGCTAGACGAGTAGAGAGGTAGATTTATATACGATGTTTCCCCCTGACCGTACGACACCACAACTTTGAAAGGACAGCCGAGGGTCTGGCATCAGCTCCCGTCGTTCGTTGTTGAAGTCCAAGTTATTGGGTGAAATCGAATTTACTGACCTCTCCTTCCGCTCGAGAAGAACCCTCCTGCAACGTAAATACAATCGACAAGAAGACAAAGTGTTATTAGTTGTCTGGAGTACAAAAAGCTCGAAGGGCAAAGTGAAGGTCTTTGTATTTTGCAAGAGAGGTATCCAAGGAGTGACAAGCGAGTGGTAGTGCTTTGTGTGTACGTGTTTCGGTGTGGGGAGAGAGAGTAGAATTTCCTACTGTCGCTTAGAGTAGAGTGAGACGTACTGGGATTTAGTATCGTACACACGATGACTCTCTTAGTGTCTTGCCTGCTTAGCGCAGGAATAATAATACGGCAAATGTTGGTTAATAAATTTACACAAAACTAATTTAACCGTAGTACACCAACGCGACTGTCAGTGTTGTGACGAAGGGTCGTCGCCCTGTAAGGGGGCGGGAGGACGACATCAAACTGCTCGCAGTGTTCGAGGAGTTGGGGGGGGCAACTATTAGAGAGCAACCGCGACTATTGTAATAAAAAATTACCGTGAAGTATAGTTTTTCACGCTGGGGACATGACCGCTGTTTATGTGTTGTTATTTACCGTCCAAAATCCTCACCAAGGAAACAAACTATATTGACGAAGGTGATAATCCTTTTTCTGACTCAACTATTAATGTTGACTTTCTTTACATCCTATTAGAAAAAATTACGGTTTAGCGTGATGCAGGAGCAAATCCATCCTTCAAGTAGTGTGAAATGCGTAAATGTCAAGAATCTCAAAATGGAGTACATATGAAGAATACATTTATGTTTATGTAAATCCCTGTTGTCTGTCTTTCGGGTCAGTTTTGAAAAAGAAAAAAATGGCACATCCTAGAACTTCTTATACAAAATTGTTTGTGAAATTTGAGTAGCAGCTTTAAGGATTGCCCAGAAAACCGACGTGGTCACCAACCACTTAATCAAGATTCGCTGTATTTACCTGTTTCACTGAGAGACAGCACCACTTCTGTCCCAACTACATTGGCGAAAACACACTGAACCGTACCAGGTCAACTAAAGTTGGTGTCTACAAAAGTTCACCGAGTGTTTTCTCCTTTGCCGGAGTCTCACTTTGGCTCGTCTACGCTAAGAAGTTTCATTTTTGAGTGTCAATAACGAACATACTAAACGGACCCCTTTGTTGAAGTTAAACATACATCATTGTTTACACCACAAAAAGGTATACTACTAAAGAGCACGATATTTTGGTTGTGACTATTGCAGGGGCAGAAATTTCACAGTCGATGAATTTTTTATCCGAAAAAAGAAAAACTGTTAGAGGTTGTGGTAAAATACAAAACACACGAAGGATTTTCAGATTTTCATGTCACTTGTATGACCATACACAACGGAAGAGTGACGTGGTCTTTCCCTGACACACTTAGTGTACAGTAGTTCCTCGGTTAATACGAGGTGACTGCGGGTAGCTTTGTATGTTACTGTCTATATCACCACTATTCAATAGTTCACCTAGTCTATTTACTATAATGAAAAACGGGTTCCGAACAACAAATATTCAAAAATACCTTTGAGGTTTAGAGTAAATTTCCAGAGGATAATGTGACTAAAAGTAGTTATATAATATTCAGAGTCTATATATGTGCGCTTGTACAGAGACTAACCTGACTTGTGGTTTGTCTAGTAACGTCGTAATGGGTATTAGGGGAGACAAAGCGGTTGAAAAGGTTTCACAACTAAGAGACAGAAATGAAATCTATTTTTATTCCTCGCGGGGAGGGGGCGGGGAGCTCTCTCTAAACCAATGTTTCTTGTGTTACCACGAGATCCTCCTCTAAGTCCAGTATTCCACCCCCCCCCCCCAATGGAACCAACGACTAACCGATACCAATGTGTTCTGTTTTGTAGCAATACTGTAGTATTTCAACCGGTTTTAGACTAAGTCGACAGTAAAAAGTCTCGTCCAAAAATAGCTTTACCTAGTTTTTCTCTCTCTTAGAACAAGGACTTTGAAAGTCTCAGAGAAATGTGTCGTCCCCTGTGTACAACTACATCTTCTCTTGGTACTTATTTCCCCTGTGTACAACTACATTCTCTCTGTACCTTCTTCTCCTCCTGGTGTTACAACCTTACATCTTCTCTCGTACGTTCTTCTCCCTGTGTACAACTACATGCTTCTCTGTACCTCTTCTCCCCTGTGTACAACTACTTCTCTCTCTGTACTTCTTCTCCCCTGTGTACAACTACATCTTCTCTGTACTTCTTCTCGCCTGTGTACAACTACATGCTTCTCTGTACCTCTTCTCCCTGTGTACAACTACATCTTTCTCTGTACCTCTTCTCCCCTGTGTACAACTACATCTTCTCTGTACCTTCTTCTCCCTGTGTACAACTACATCTTCTCTTCTCTGCTCCCTGTGACAACTACATCTTCGTCTGTACTTCTTCTCCCTGGGTGTACAACTACATCTCTCTCTGTACTTCTTCTCCCCTGTGTACAACTTCATCTTCTCTGTACCTCTTTCTCCCCTGTGTACATACTTCTTCTCTGTACTTCTTCTCCCCTGTGTACAACCTACATCTTCTCTGTACCTCTTCTCCCCTGTTGTACAACTACATCTTCTCCTGTACCTCTTCTCCCCTGTGTAAACTACTTCTTCTCTGTACTCTTCTCCCCTGTGTACAAACCTACATCTTCTCGGTAACCTCTTCTCCCCCTGTGTACAACTAACATCTTCTCTGTCACCCTTCTCCCTTGTGTACAACTACATCTTCTCGTGTACTTTCTTCTCCCCTGTGTACAACTACATCTTTCTCTGGTACTTTCTTCTCCCCTGTGTGCAACTACATCTTCTCTGTACTTGCTTCTCCCCTGTGTACAACTAGCATCTTCTCTGTCTTCTTCTCCCCTGTGTACAACTACATCTTCTCTGTACTTCTTCTCCCCTGGTGTACAACTACGATCTTCTCTGTACTTCTTCTCCCCTGTGTACAACTACATCTTCTCTGTACTTCTTCTCCCCTGG
>NW_011361056.1:57356-64696 GCF_000735185.1 Notothenia coriiceps
CCACCTCTCCGTCACACGTGCGATTGATTTGTTGGCGATATACAGAACAGTGAGAACAACACAACTAAAGATGAACAAAGCGGCACGTTCAAAGAAGAGTTCCTCGTGGAACCACTTTGAATTGTACGGCCTATTGTTCTAAAGTGGGGGCGGCGAATAATCGATAATAATATTCGCCAGGGCTGTCCGATTTTCGAATTTGATCATGGTCAGTTTCTGGCATCCCTAATTTAAACAGCTCTGATCATTGCTTCAACTTCTTTTGGAACTTACCTTAGCAAAAAAGACCAAAACCAAGGTCTCAGGTATAGCAGGTTTCAGATTTGACCTGATTTACTTAATTCAGGTGTGCATCCAAATAGTCCTACTGTACAGTTGTCCCGTTGTCTGTCTTTGTGCTGCTGTTTTAAAACTGTCACAACTGTTGAAGCTGTGCCACATTTTTAGCAAAGACGCTAATAGCTGATGACAAAGGTTTCCTTCAGTCGGCTGCTGCTCCTCAGTCTGAGCTCCTTTTTGCTACATAATGCTTTTTCTCTCTCTTAATCCCTGTATGACTGGATCTACTTAGTGTACACAATGGCATGACACCTCACTTTAATATGCTAATAAATGGCTTTAGTGTAGCATTTGCAATGTAAATCACAGCATCCAGTGGAGAGCTCATATCAAACGGAGGTCAAAGGCTAAGGAGCTCTGAAATGATTCATAGTCCGGCTATCAAACCAGTGGTTGTCGTACTTGAGACTTGTTTAATCTTCTTTAGCCTCACTTAACCCTGTCTCACTCTGAGCCCTTCTCATTGCCCAGGCCACAATATCCCTGGAGATTCAGTAAGTGCTGGGAAGAGTGCTGGAAATACTTTATATTGCATTCTACTCGGTGGTAATTGGCATCCTGTCTTGTGTTTATGCCACCCTCCAAAGTGTCGCACAGAGGTATTCAGTTTCATCCCTTGGCAGTCTCTGGTGAAGATTAGAAATCGACTGAGGTCAACAGGGTAATTGGACAAATGTGGTTGTAACGGAAAGAGGATTTCGACTAATATCATATAATGAGACCTCTATACTCTCTGCCCTGCATCACACTAGGATTGACACATTAGTCTAGGTCATCAAAGTCAGATTAGTATGTAACTTTTCAAGCAACGTGAATCTATTTAAACAAGGGTTGAACTTCTTCGGGCTTGCGGTTGTATATGTTTCAGTGTCTAGTTTAAATTATATATGAATGGATCCACCATTTGGCGATGTCTATCCCTAATTTGTCTTGTCTAATTAGATGTACCAGTGGTTATCTAATTTCAGCTCAAACCTTTAAAGGTGCAGATCTACAATTGGCGAGAAAGAAACACAATGACCCGTTTAAACCAAAATGGAATGCTTTTATAAAGACATTGTTAGTCCCTTGCGAGTAAAATTACATTATGTTAATGAATTCCTCGCTCCAATGATGTGATACCTGCATAACTCATTTTTCAAACTAGTCCCTGGGTATTTTCATTATAAGTAGCAAACTGGTGTCAAGACATTCTTTGGAACTTGAGATAAGATACTGGTTTTTATGCCAACTACATAGCATGATGCAACCCAACCAAATATGGTGCCCCAATCGTTATGTGTTCCAGACCTACCATTTCAAAATTGGGGAATTGAAAACGCCTTTTCCGTATTCTGTAAATTGTATAATTTTTCCATTATTTATTCTAAATTGTTTCCATTTCAGACCGAGAATGAATAATAGTTAATGATACCAAAACGATCATAGATCAAACATTTTAAATGTGATTGTTTGCACAAGAGGTTCTGATGTATTTTATTTTGGATACAGCAGAAGCCATGCTCAGCTGTAGTTCTGTCTGTACAGAATGTCAAATGAATGTTTTTTCCTTCTCTTTTCTTTCCCCAGTGCGATGAATCAGCCTGGACAACAGCTGCTCCCCACATAGAGGTCACTTCACCTCTCTTTCCATTTGCTTTGGTCCAGAGGATGCTGGGAATGTGTCGTGGGCGCAGGAAGTTCCTGGCGGCTTCTCTTGCCTTGTTCTTCATCCCAGCACTCACCTGGCTTTACCTGTCAGTCGGGAGCTTTCAAGGTAAGCACACATCTCCACGAAGAAACTCACAATGAAGTAAGGGAAACTCTGCAGTGAGACGGTCATTATAGCAAGAGGAACCCCGACAGGTTGAGGTGGAACCCAACGCCAAGCTGAATTATCTGTCGGCTAGCTCTCCGTGTCCGTCATTCTCTTTCCTTCTCTTGTACTTTATTCTTGTTTTTGTTCCCTTTTCTTGTCTTTACTGTGGACACTTAAACCATCAGAAATCTAGACTTTTCTTCTTTCCACTAATATATAAATTATAATGCCATGATGGAGCATTCCATGGTTTTTTCTGAAGAAAGAAAATAAATGTGTTTATTTATTTATTTTGCTGTAAAATGATTGGACTTCTTTCTGCATATTAAATTGTCGTCCACCATGACTTTATTCAATTAAACAATAACACCTTGGTAAATCTCCAGAATGTAAACCAATTCCACTACAAAGAAAAAATAGACTATTGGAATTATGAATAAATATGTGGAATGAATCAACATCATAATTGTTTTTGCACCTTTTCACCGTGCCTGATTATCAAACAAAAGGATTTGTCCTAGAATGTCTGAAGAAACAAATTTCCTGTGGACAAAGTCACCCTTCCCTCCTTTTCATTTTCTGGAGGTGCTATATTAATGAATTACTGAGGCCTATCCAAACTTGATTACTTCCTGCAGACGATAAAGTCCAGGAGTTCTTGGAGCCATTTTAATGACTTTGACTCGCAGGATTGAAACGCTGCAGCAGTGCCATTATTAATTATGATTAAATTGACAATTTTGACTTGGGGTCACAGTCACTGGAGACTCTGAGTGTGAATAGGCTCCCATAATACAATAGCCACCAAAGTCTGGAAAGTAATTATTCGATTTGGCAGTAAATTCCTGGCGTTGGGGAGTCATTTCTAGGAGTGTGATAAGTTGTGAAAGACCCACGCTACAGGGAGCGTCAGCTGGAGGTGAGCGCTGAATGTGTTGGACAAGAACAATGTGCTCTCCCTGCCTTGGACTCCCTTTGACACTTCGCACTCTCCATCTCTAACCTCTTTTTCGCCGCTCTGTCTCCATTTTCTCTTTGTTTTTCTTTCTCCTCTCTGTTGTGTTTGTATGTCTGACAGAGTGAGAGAGATGGCGAGTCTCAAGGGTCCTCTGTGCTGTGTCTGAATGAGCTAATACAGAAGAAGCTCTTATCGACACAGAAATACACCTTAAGGCTTTAAAGTATTTGGGCACTGTTGTCCACATACAGGGCCATTTTCTAAGGGATGAGTATGACTGCTATACATCTGTCTTTTATACATGTAGT
The DNA here is from genome assembly GCF_000735185.1 of Notothenia coriiceps. Lineage (NCBI taxonomy): Eukaryota > Metazoa > Chordata > Actinopteri > Perciformes > Nototheniidae > Notothenia > Notothenia coriiceps. The sequence goes on from NW_011361056.1 coordinate 60,760, forward strand.
GTTGAAATATTTACTGCGTATATGTCACGCCTGTCATTCAGAAGGCAACAATACGTGCAGTTGGACCACACTGATGAGACTCTGAGCTGCTGCATTATCATCTTCACGTGAGGCTTAGCCATCTGTGTGCTTACTGTGGCACTGGGAATTGTACGCTCCTTGTAACGTCACATGATTGGACTAAATCCAAAGTTTCAAAAAACTAGAGAACGACCCGCAAATCCATCTTCCTGGCTCTGATGAATGGAACCATTGTGTTTATCCGTAAGAAAGCTGTATACAAACTCGAGTGCACACTAAATATCTCTAGAGATAAACATACTAAAGATAAGACGCAGCATTCTTGCCTTCCTATTCCTGCATGTTTTGCAAGGGCACCTTTGTTGCATTATGTACTTGACGCCACAGTGTCAAACATTGAAAGTAGAAGTAGAGTAGAAGAGCACAAAACATTTGCTCAATGTAAACATTTGACCAGCCTAACGGCCCGTCCACACACAGGCATGAAAAAAGTCTTTCAAAGCTTCGCCCATTCACTTGAATGGGGTGACGTAGAAGATTTTTAATCTTCGCCGAACTGCATTGTGGGGAGCGGAGCATGGCTTTGCAAGCATCGTGAGCATCAAAAGTTGAGCAATGTTCAACTTTTGATGCTCCCGATGCTTTCGAAGCTGGCATCAGCCAATCAAATCAGAGCCAGACCGCAGTTCATTTCCTCATATTCCAAACGAGAAATTACGGTAGCAAATCACCCGGTTCTTTACGACCAGAACTATTTACCGGAATACAAACCGGAGGAACCAGGCATGGAGGGAGGTGGCAGAGACAGTGGGTGAAACTGGTAGGTTTTCGCCCGTTTGGGGAGTTTATATCCAGTTTACTTCGTTTTAACATTGCTATTGCTTTGTATGTCGGGGGCGGGAGATTCATGTGATTGGTTGTTGGTCGCGATGCTCGCAAAAAATCGCCAACCTTCAGACACGCCCAGCATCAAGATTTTTTTCATGCCTGTGTGTGGACGGGCCGTTTGTTCCCCCTTCTCCCACAGGACTATGCGTTTTCAAACACCATGTTATGCTTTTGAGAAATGCTGCAGCTCAAGTAAGCCAACACCCACATGCTCATAATTAAAGGTGAATTGCACAGCCTGTGGCAATTTGCATCAGTGACGTTAGCTGCTGGAATTTCATCAGGGGGGGAGAAGAACAATGCCACATCAAGACTGCACTTCACCGAGAACATCAGTGCCAATTACCATTAGTTGCATTTGTTTGCTCTTTGAATGTATTCTTTAAAACATCCAGATACAGTCTTCTCATCCACTGCTCAGGCAGAACTGATGTCAGTTCGAATTTACGATCTTACTTTAACTTCATTCCAGCTCAAACTTTTACGACATGGATGTTAAGCAGATCTCTAATGGCACAACCCCAAAGGATCGAGTGGAGAGTGTTCTCCCGGGAGCTTATAAAGCTAATTTATTGGATGTAGCTTTTTAATTAGTTAGATCAATACTCTATTACAGAGGATTTAAATGTGATCAGCAGGGAGAAGACAAGGCAACTCGTCTCACATGAATGAACGATAAAAATGCCAGCTTGCTGCGAGACGACACTGGATTTATTCTAGTTTAACAATTGAACAATTAATCGCCCGTGAACTAAAAAAAAACATCCCTTTGTTGGAGGCTGGAGACTGAAGTGTTGCATAAAGGAATATCTCGTGTGTGTGTGTGTGTGTGTGTGTGTGTGTGTGTGTGTGTGTGTGTGTGTGTGTGTGTGTGTGTGTGTGTGTGTGGATTTCGGGAGCGACAAAGTACAATAATTATGTTAAGGAAATGTGGTTACCTCGCTCGGGGTGTCGGGTTTCGGTCGGCGTGTCTCTTAGGTATGATCTGAGGAGCGGAGGATGAGGAGGATGATGCTGAACCACGGAGCGCACTTTTGTCTCCCCGTCCACACAGAAGAAAAGCGTGCGTCGTCTCTCCTCCCGGACACTCTCATCACTGATGCATTGGAAAGCAGACACCACAGGAGCCCTTGTTTATTCAAAGCAGATAACTCGAGTCCGTCTCCGCCTCGTGCAGAGCAGCCTGTGTTGGGGAGCGCGCGTTGAGTTGTACAGGAGCCGCCGCTTTGCGTACAGACTGGAGCAGCGGGGCGGAGCTGAGCGTCAGATGATCAGCAGCAAGGTGCTCCCTCACTGACACTCTGCACACCAGACTGAGCAGAGCTGCCATTAACACTTCACCACAGAGTAATCCCTTTATAATCATCTTCTTTCAGCTGTCATAAGACATAGATATGTGATCAGGTGATAACAATGTATTATTATACCAGCTTCTGATCAAAATCAACTGAATGTCCCTTATAGTTCACATATCCCCAATAGGTACATCTCTAAACAGTGATATTAACCTGCATGTTATCTGTTACTGATAGGCTTGGTTTGTAAACGATTACAGGGATTGGGTAATCAGTATACTGCTCTCTTACAGTTACTACATTAAAAAAAAGATTAATATATTTCACAAAGTTGGGGGATTACTAGTAGCAGGATCACAATGTTATTAAAACCCTAAAAAGAGCGTATAGTGTTTGTTGTAAAAGGATCGTATTTCTTCTTTATAAAATGTAATGTTCTGGGTTGTACTCAGATCGTTTACTTACAGTTTTTCTCGATTGCTAACACACCATTTATTTTAAATTGCTCAGTTTCTCAGAACACTAAACACAATTCACAAAACCACACACCCAAAGTGCAAAACACCTAATTTCTCCTGCTAAGTGAAGAACTGCACTCAAAACTACATAAACACTTACCAAATGCAAACTTTAGCACCAAATATAACACACATCTAAAGCACTTTCATCTGTGCTCTGTACATAGAGGTTTCTGCAGAGAAAGATTGCTTGAGTATACAGAAATACAGTAAATTAAGACATACAAATGAGTTGTTGAAAAAAAATCACATTTTATTAAAAAATAACATTATGCAACATGCATCTCAGCACATACAGTGGGGCAAAAAAGTCAGCCACCAATTGTGCAAGTTCTCTCACTTAAAAAGATGAGAGGCCTGTAATTTTCATCCGGTATACCTCAACTATGAAAGACAAAATGAGAAAAAAAAATCCAGAAAATCACATTGTCTGATTTTTAAAGAATTTATTTGCAAATTATGGTGGAAAATAAGTATTTGGTCAATAACAAAAGTTCATCTCAATACTTTGTTATATACCCTTTGTTGGCAATGACAGAGGTCAAACGTTTTCTGTAAGTCTTCACAAGGTTTTCACACACTGTTGCTGGTATTTTGGCCCATTCCTCCATGCAGATCTCCTCTAGAGCAGTGATGTTTTGGGGCTGTCGCTGGGCAACACGGACTTTCAACTCCCTCCAAAGATTTTCTATGGGGTTGAGATCTGGAGACTGGCTAGGCCGCTCCAGGACCTTGGCGACAGTTTAACCAGTGGGTGTAAGACTCGCTACGGAAGGATGCGGTAGCCAGAAGATGAAATGTGATAAGACTGAGATTACTTACACCTTTTGATAGTAGTTCACAATTTAGTGCGAAATCGAAAGGGACGACCTCATTTAGGGGTTCGATGGGCGGTAGGACGTCATATGTTTCGTGAAGTTTGAGGACGGAAATGAGCTAGGTTGTAATATTTTGTATAGTATATAGTAATAGAGGGGCGGGGGGGGGGGCGGAATAAGACTTTACCTGCGTTAGACGTGGAACACGAGACGGTTTGCCTGTCTGCGGACTAGGCAACATTTCTTTTTATTACGACCCCGTACATAGCAGCTCTAAACCTCACTGTGAGGAAGGTAGTCGTTCCGACTTCTACTTTGCACCGACCCAGAAGGCTGACTGTTACTAGGGTTTGTGTGCGGGCGGCGGCCGCGTTGGTTCTTCCTTCACCGAAAGCAT
>NW_011361056.1:64727-70060 GCF_000735185.1 Notothenia coriiceps
TCATCTTCACTCTGTCCGCTCTTCATGCCTCACAGGGCTGACTCCTGAGCTATTTTGAATCGTGAATAGTTTTGAATCGCGAATCGATTGTGAATCGGATCGTGATCCCAAGAAATCGAATCGAATCGTGAGATTTCCTGTACCCCTAGAGATGACCATAACATCCATTTTAACAAGTCTGGAGTCCACACACACTCTTAAAAAGTACAACTCTTTTTTTGTGTGTATGCAATATGGCAGCCATGGGTGGCATGAATGAGGTATTCTGGTTCCGAGATGATCAAATGAGTTTCTCGGTTATGATTGGTCATCACCAAGTAAGAGATAGTTAAAGGAGTTGAGAAGAAAAAAATAAATAGATGATGTCCTATACATTTATATTGCAACAAGAAGAATATTTGTTCCAGCTCTCTTCAGTTGTCTTGTTTCTATTTCAGTCACTTTCTAATTTCATCAGCTCTCCTACTTGTCCCAGTTCTCCCCATAATTTAATCACCATCTTTGAAGGTGTAGCACACTCCACAACTGTAATTTGAGTCATGCAGAACATGACAGTTCCAGGTCTCTGCAACTTGCTTTAACTCTTATCAGCTCAGAGAATACCTACAGCCTTACGTCCTTTAATTCAAACCTCAATGGTCGTGTGAGCAAAAGGAGGCCAATCATTTCGTAATAATATCAATTGGTATGTACCGCCTCTGCCTTGTTAAATGGGGGAGAGAGGTAGAGCTTTTCAGAGGTCTAATAAGGGTCTCTTTTCGTATTCAGGTAAGTGTTCCATGACTCTGTTTTGGTTCAGGTCCAAGGAGCACCTGCAGGGGTCTAGCAAACATCAAGCATTGCGAATAGTAACACAGGTACCTAAGCTTTTTTGCCTGTTGCCAAAAATCACATCAGAAACTTGTTTCACTTCCTATTGTTGATTTCTACAACACCTTTTGTCCATTGGGAGTTACGGTTACCAGGTTAAGGGTGTTGGGAAAAAAGAGTTAATTTAGAAGCAAGTCTAAATAGTCAAGATGGCCTTAAGAACTGATTGTCCCTTTTACTTGTACCACATATGAAAACACAATGGTTCTTAGGAGTTAATTAAATACTACTATTAATCGTCTGTTTTACCTGTAGTCTATTTAAACAAGAGATGTTCAACAATGTCCAAATGCAATGGAGATACTTCTACCCTTAAAATCATTTTAGACTAAACAATCAAGCTAAAATCAATGTATACAACCCTAGCATCCACATCTATGGCGTGGCAGTACAGTAAACTAAAAGTTGAATGATTGTGTACTTAATACATTGTGTCATGGTGTTATATAGCGTAAATAAATAATGCGGGTGTGGGTGCCAAACCTGTTAGCAGCTGTCATGCAGACCACCATCCATCTCACCATCTAACCGTCCAACAGCATTCAAGGTCACTGACCCAGACACTCAATCAGTTTTTATTTCTGTGCCGTGGTGAGTCGCTGCATGATACCAGCCAGATCATACCATCACCGTCAATGCCAGGACTAGATAGCTGACACAATCAATCTACCTTGACACACATGCACACGCTGGGCAGCAGTAGCTCAGCCTGTAGGGACTTACCAATACAAAAAGTGTATGTTCTGGTTGCTGGAGACCGGCCAGTTCCCCTTCTGGGCAATGCAGAGATGTCCTTGAGCAAGGAATATAATATGTACATTGGTCTTGTTTGATTGTGTGTATTTTTACTCTATAACAGAGTAAGATAACTTTATGTCTTGTTCTTCACACACTTCCTGTTGGGTACACACACACCGAATCAAAATCAGAATACCTTTATTCGTCCCACAGAGTGGAAATTTACATTTGTTACAGCAGAAAAGAGCCAAAGACAGCTTAATGTTGACTAAGCATGTATTAAAAACAAATTTAAATATAAAAATGTTACACAATTTACAAAATACACATCCTGTAACAGCTCTGTGTGTGTGTGTGTGTGTGTGTGTGTGTGTGTGTGTGTGTGTGTGTGTGTGTGTGTGTGTGTGTGTGTGTGTGTGTGTGTGTGTGTGTGTGTGTGTGTGTATAAAGAAGGTTGTCTTAACTGTTTGAAAACCAACGTCCTGCTTCAATTTAGCCCTGTAGTTGACCACACTACCCTATAAATGACTCTATTATCCACATAAGGTTCCCTGCAGAAACCTTTGAGGAAAATCAAACTTTATATACCTGTTCTCCAGCAGCAGCAGCAGATTGTATCTTCAAATATGTTTTTTGTGAGCCCACAGATGTCTCCTAACTGCTCAGAGGGATAAATTGTTGGCCCGGGGCAAAACTAATGTTTAAATCCAATATGTTTGCAGAGTGTGTCGCACCGTCCTGACTTAACATTGGTTTGAGCCTCAACAACATGTTATCATTCTGGGCAGACAGTTAACATTTATATGGTCATAAACATACCTCAGAAGATACATCCTGCGGCAGGATAACATTATAATGTAATGCTCAGTTTACATTTGTTGCAATGGGTCGTTATGGTTTTTATTTTACATTTGAATTAAGACTAAAAGTAGGCAAATAAACAAAGTCCTTAAAGGTTTACAGACATTTTAATTTTCCTACATCAAAATATATTTCATTTATGCTTGAGTTTATGAGTTTTCCTTTTAAAAAAAGTTGTAAGTTTAGCAAGCATTATTAACCTGGTCTGTGTTAATACAAATAAACTGCATAAATGTTTTTTATGGAGGCTTTTGTTTGCATGTAGGTGATGAGTTTAACAACAAATACCTGAAAGCCAGATTAATTTGGCCTGCATTAAAGACCCGGTGCATCTGCTGCCATATGAAATCTCTGCGCAGCACAAACAAATGGCCAGTTCAGTGGGATTAAGTCCACCAAATCCTCTTTGCAAATTAACGACAGTTTGGACAAAATGGAGCCCAGAAGGTGCTTTGGTTCTGTGGGAGAGGGCTTAGTAACCCTCCATGGTTGAAAGGACCCATTCGGACTGCCTTAATATAAAATGACCACAAGGGACAAAAATGTCAAAAGGAAATCAATCAGTCAATTCATTAAAACACATTGTTAAAGAACACCGAGCTGAGACCAAAGAGAACATTACGTTAATTCATTCCAGCCATCTTTTCATTTAATGAAAAAGTTGTAAATTTGTTGGAATTTATTGGCATATTCTCTGTAGGCCTTCTCAGTACAGGGATGTTTATCTGCCTGTGTTGAACTGGGACCAGGACATCTCCCAGTTGGGGGAACGCAACTGGTTGTTGACACAGATGACAGATGGTATCATCCTGGAAAGCCATCTATTACCCAACACCCATCAATACGTGTAATGCGAGCTCTAATGCCTCTGGGCTCCTGCCATACTGTAATATGTGGAGTTTTCCAAGGCTGTCTGTGTTCCCCAGTGAGATTGTGGAGGAGAACCCATTGTATTATTTAATGATCTTCAACCAAGGCCTCCCTCTGCCCCTCTGGGAGCTGAAGTTTCCAATAGAGCTTCATCTTCTCTCGAAAGATTCATCCCTCTGCCTCTCTTCGAAGACTCAGGGCTGATTGTTCACATTTGAAGCAGTCAGAGAAGAGCAGAGGAATATTGCTACTGACTTGGATTAGATAGGCAGAGTGTAAAATGCTCTGCTGTTCTGACAGCACTGATGGAGAGATATGTGTGTACTCCCCAACGTGAGATATATCGTCACTTTGATCCTAAAATTTAAAGCCCCATTATAATGATAGAGAAACCCAAAGAAAATCAGAGTTTAACAATGAAAAACAACATAGAGTTGTATTTTTCCCAGCTTGTATTTTCAAGGCACTCATCGTACCCCAAATAACTGAAAAAGTGAGTTTTCCATTATATGTCCTCTTTAAGTAAAAAAACAGGGGTCTACAACATGAATGTGTTGCTTTAAAGTACAATAATAATCTAGATAAGCATTCGAGGTTTATAGTTATCTATCCACAAGAGTTCAATGGGTCTTACAATAATTATTCATGAAGCGGGATAACCTGAGCTGACACCCCTGATGTTGGTATCTACATTTAAGGATAATGTAAGAGGAGATAAAAAGAGCATTTTAAAGTCACGGGATAAGGATCCTGATTAAAAACCTGAAAGTGCATTGAAGAATTTATAAATACTAAAGGAAAACATGCTGTTGGTTGCAGACAACAAACCAGCTTTACGCCCCAATTCCGATAAAACCATGCTAGTTAATATGCTAGAAAAGAGATAGCATGTCTTGATACAAAGTGTGTGAAATGAAGTATGGGAAAAATACCAGGATGTCCTTCTGCATCCTGCCACGCACTGCAGTATGGGAGCCGACATACTTTTATGGCTATATTGACCTCCAATCCCTACATAGGTACGATGTCATGACTAAGTAGTCCAGATTGTATAGCCACTGCATGAAACGGTTCATTCTCTGTAAGGGAAGCTGCAGTACATACTAAAAGCAAGGAGTGTGTATGTTATTTGGAACGCAGCCCAGGTGTAATAAAAAATAAATGTAGGTATAAACCGTAAAGAGTTAAGGTGATAAATCACCAGAAACGACAGGCAGTCAACACATGTGCCGAGTCAGCACTTAATGTAGTATCTGATGTGCTTTATGGTTGATTGCTTTACTTTGTCGCTTGTTTACAGGAAATCTAATTCAACCGTTAAATGAAAAATGAATACAGCGAAACGATAAATAATTGTTTGATTTTACAGACGTTGTTATAGGTGTCAGGTTGTGTTGGGGTTATTTCCATCGCCAGAGGTGGGAAGTGAGTACAAATGCTTTGTTACTGTACTTTTTTCTGGTAACAATACTTTATTCCACTAACTTTTTCTGACTATTTTTTACTTTTACTTCTTACATTTTTAACACAAATGCCTGTACTTTCTACTTCTTACATTTCTAAAACAGGTTTGTTACTTTAGTTTTAATCTGCGTTTGGTGGCGTGATCATTATTATTTAGAGTCATTGCGTGCCTGTTGGTTTTAACACGATCCGTGTGTACATCATTTCCTGGTCTTCTCTAAAGAAAAGGGACCAATGAAAACGTTGTCATGTTGCCGTTGTTCAGCATGGAAACATTCATTAGCTAACAATGACATTATTGTTCTATTAATATAAAGGGAGGTCAGGTACTCTTTAAAACAGCTGCTAGTTATGGGTACTTTTTACTTAAGTATATTTCGAAGCCACTTCACTTTCACTTGAGTAAAGAAGTTTAGTCAGTACTTCTATTGTTACCTATTTTTAAACACGAGTATCTGAACTTCTACTTCAGTTAAGGATGTGTGTTACTTTGCCTTCTCTGGTGTTTCAACGAAAAGATACATGTTATT
>NW_011361056.1:70095-75233 GCF_000735185.1 Notothenia coriiceps
ACGAGTATCTGTACTTCTACTTGAGTAAAGGATGTGTCCTACTTTTGCCATCTCTGTCCATCGCTGGATGTGTTATATCACTTTTAAAAATATCAGATTCACCACATTTTCGTTTGTAATGTGTATTTCATTTGTTGAATTTCCAGGAAAAAAAACCGACACCAAGACCTTTCACATCTTGCATTATGTTTCTCTATCTCTTACACGTTGTTTCTGTGCCCCACAGTGAAGCCCCTCCCCTTGTCTCCATTGGAATCCCAATCATCGACGACGGTGGGTGGAGCCGTTGATCGGCAGGCCTTAGAGCTGCGTGTCCGGGCTGTGGAGGAGGAGAACCGGGCGCTGCGCCGGGAGCTGAGCCGCCCCCCCAGGAGCCCGTCTGCACGCCTCCAGAACGCTGGTCACCGTGGCAACCAGAGCCGAACCCATTCAGAGGAGGGCACCGGCGAAAATGAGGGGCAGAAAGCTGGTACAGCGGGAAACAACTCAGACTGTGTGCAGCAGCCAGTGGTGGATAAGTGCGAGGTGAGTGAGATATGTTTAAAGGTCACCTATTCTGCAAAATCTACTTTTTCATGTCTTTTCTACATAAACATGTGTCCCCTCTGTGTAAAGAGACTCTGAACGTTTCAGGAAAAACGATTCTCTCACTTTTTGTCCTGATCCATTTTTATAAAAACCTGTCTGAAAATCAGATTTTGGCCACTTTATGATGTCATAACGATGTTTTGCTTGTGTAACCATTAGCCAACAACCAACCAAGGTAACCCCCAACCTTATCACCTGAATCCCCTCCTAAAGCACCATTGTGTTCTTTTTAACAACATATCTCTCAGAGGGGCGTGGGGAGTGGCTCCTTATTTTCATCGAAAGTAACAGACAGAGAATCAGCACTTTTGAAACAGGGCTGAAACAGAGGGGTTTGTGGGATGCTACAATGCATGATCTGTTTGGTATTTTGTGCCAAACACTTCAGAGACATGTTTTGTATATATCTGAGACCTATAATATATTGATGAAAAACAGTATAATCGGAGACCTTTAATGTACATTTGTTATAGAAGATTTTAGAACAATAAATCCCATTGCTAACACACCACTCATAACCTTTTTGTTCAGCAATGCAATATGACCTTGAAGATGTTTTCCAGGAACCAGAGTACCATTAGCAAATTGGCATATTCTATCTAGGCTGTAGCCTCCTATTAGCCTAATCCTCAGCAGTGATGGCTCTCTGTTGGGATATGGCTCGCTGTCAGGAGGCTGGATGATGTGAGTGCTTTAACACAGCCATGCTCTGATCCCTGCAGTGATAGTGCCTCACACCAACACAGCACATCGCCTCTCAGCTCAGTAGGTGTTTGTCTGGGTGAGTAGAAAAGCCTACACTTACAGGTAGGAAGGCGTTATGGTACATATTCAGGATATTGGTTCAGGACTGTGAAGCTCATGGGTTTACACAGTACGTTTCAGAATTACCTTCAAAAGAAAATGTAATCAGTTAATCCCTAAATACTGTTAAAAAGGTACTATTATGCTTTTATTAGTGTGTTATATCATTTTTGGTGCATGCAAATGGTCTGCAAAGGGTAAAATCTAGAGTTTCTTTACTTCTGCAACATGATGACATCACTATGTATCAGTCGCACACTCCAATCATCAATTCCACATCACAAAATACAAATATGAACCTGGAAATGAGCATTATATGTCCTCTTTAACATTCTATCAATTCACATTCAAGCACTATTAATACAATTAAAATGGCCTGTTTTAAGTTGCTTATTTTTCCATAGTGTTCCTTACACACAAGCAAAGAAAACCTTCTATTGTATGAGATACAGGGTTGTATTCGTTCTGCTTTTAACATCTGAATGACTTGTTGAATGCCATGTTTTTTTTACCTTGTTTCACAGTTGGTAGACCATGAATCAAAATATATGTACACAAGCACTGCAAAAGTGAGATGCGTCCCCCTATGTAGTTACAAGTTTAAAGGTGCAGTATGTATGAATTCCAAAAAGTGAATAACTTTAACTAAATCCATGATTCCAGGAAACTGAACTGAATACATTTGGTAAATGAATGACAGTTCAAACCAAACATTTACTAAATATATTAAGGTGCACTCTTCACATTGATGCAAAGAGACTTTAAAAATGTCATATTACATTTATATAATCCAGTAGTTCTGAATAATGAGAATGCAGTGAAAATACCAGGAGGTTTGGAGCTGACAGTCTCTCTGCTGCAGTTCTGCTGTGTAGTGCTCGGAGAGAGGATATGCCCTCAGTTGCTTTTCTGGATATGCCCTCAGTTGTTTTTCTTATCACCACCTTCTACTTTCCTCCCACACCAGCTGTCACTCACTTTCAGTCCTCGGCTGCAGCCAGGCACTGTTCAAGGCCGGGGGAGAGCAGAGCGCCGTCAGGGTGAGAAGGACAGAAAAAGAGAGGGCAGTCTGACTGTAGCGCCCCTCCAGCAGTGCTCGAACATGACCATCGTTTGGAGGGTTAGAGCGGGTTAGCCCAGCTGCCCTCGCCCCCGCAGGGAGATAACTGCAGAAGCTCTGAGAGTGGAGAGGAAGTGCACATGGAGTTCAGACATCTTGTTTAAGGGAGAGCTAAAACTGAAGCTATAACCCATGGGTTATAGCCGTGAGGGAGAGGTCCAGGGCAATAACAAGATTATCTTGTTAAAACAAATACACTTTTGCTTTTTATTGTGTTTTTTCTTCTCTGTGCAGAATGAATTTCACTTTAATTTTTTCACTTAAAGGTCCCCTATTATACTGTTTTTCATCAATATATTACAGGTCTCAGATATATACAAAACATGTCTCTGAAGTGTTTGGCTCCAAACACCAAACAGATCATTGCAGCATCCCATAATCCCCTCTGTTTCAGCCCTGTTTCAAAAGTGCTGATTCTCTGTCTGTTACTTTAGATGAAAATAAGGAGCCACTCCCCACGCCCCTCTGAGAGAGATTTGGTTAAAAATAACACAATGGTGCTCTAGGAGGAGATTCAAGAGGGGCGTGGGGAGTGGCTCCTTATTTTCATCTAAAGTAACAGACAGANAAATAAAGAACTTTATCACAATATTCTAATTTTCTGAGACAGTCCTGTATATACTTGTTTAGCCTTTGGACAATAAAGACAGTAAAAAGTGATGCAACACTTGATGCTTCCAACCATTGATCATGTATGCAATAGATTACTTTAACTAAAGATTATTTTTAAGCAGATATATGGACATCTGGGACAATGACATCATTAGTGTGTTCTGGTTTGAAAGATTAGGTGAGAGACATAGTACAGATGATTTCAGTTGGTTTAAAAGAGTTATACAATATGTTGACTTATGAGCAACCCCCTGTCACATTAAAGCATAATAAACCTCATGCTTGACCTTAGAAAATATAAAAGAATTATAGAGACCGTCCTTTTTAAATGTTTCCGGTCATGATAGAAACATTTATGAAACAGTCTGAAGATGTATCAGCAATAGTTGAAGTTTCCAGCTGAATAAAATATCATTGCACTCATGATTAATTTACCTGCAAACCAGGAGCTAATTAAGATGGAGCCATAGAAGCTGGAAGGCCCAATGCACAGGGACTGATTCATAATCAATCCTCCATCTACAACTCATATTAAACCATTCATTATTCATGTTTACACAAGACGGAAAACAGTAACGTTTCACACTACTTTACATTCACGTCAGATATTTTAACGTTGAAGTGCTGCAAATATTGCCAGATATGTACATAGATTTATTACCGAATGTGATTATTTCGGCTAATTACTGTTCTATAAATAGCATACATATAATTTCTACGAGACCTGGTTGGAGTTAGAAGGATATTAAGTGAAAAAAAGAGCATTTCTGTACCTGTGGAAGAGGACGGATTTAACCAACGTCACCACATCTCGACTGGCGTTGTAACCTGCACACACGATGGCCACGTGTATCGTCTGATGGGTTATACAGAATAGATAGAAAGAGGGAAAAAACTGGTTAGAAAAGAGAAATTCACTCTGCACAGAGAAGAGAAAACACAACAAAAAGCAAAAATGTATTTGTATTAACATTCAATCACCAGTCATCTGGTGGATGACTGGGGGGGGGGGTGTGTTTAACTCTACCCTGCTGCATCAGGTTGGGGTCATATTTAGTCTTTTGGCTGTTTTACAATTTGAGGACTATATTGTATGTTAAAATGCTGAATATAATGGCAGATATGTATTTATTACCAAATGTGATTATTTCTGCTAATTACTGTTCTATAAATAGCATACATATAATTTCTAAGAGACCACATTTATAAACGGTGCGTACACTCAAAAGATGGCGTACGCCAGATTCTAAGCGATCTTTGCGATTTATTAAAAAAAAACTTGACGGGAAATGTGCGGCCCTCCACGCACACTCTGACTCATGCATACGCACAAAAACGGGAGAGACGAGAAACTGCGACACCGTTGGCAGAAGGAAGAATGAAGAGAAATATGTGGAAATAATACCATAAATAAAATGTTACCTCGCATTCATCATATATGAAGAATTAATTTTCACAAATTGATTAAAGCCAATCCTAAAATGATTTAACAAACGCCTGTTTGAGACTCCTCAGTGCACAAAAACATAACTTGGAGAAATTAATAAATACGGAAATGTTATTGATCACCCCTCGATTATGTTCCCTTGTTAAGAAATGTATTCTCATAAATGATGCGGTAGGCAGAAGGACAGAATTACTTTAAACTGACGCTGTTTTGCATTTCTATAGGTTGTTTAGATACGAGCATGGTTTTATATACTATCATGTTTAATCATGTTTTATGCCATTCGCCAAGACTTGATAACTCGCTCGTAAAACACAGGAGGTATGGAAACTAAGAGCACCATATGTGGTCAATTGTACAGATAATATAACACAACACATTAGTTGTATTTCCTTAAACTGGTGGATATGGATATATAGTTGCTGATCGAAAGCTGGAACACAAACCACCAAATACAAAAAAATAATTCAGATCCACTCGTCATAACTCCACTCCGGAGGGATTCCCCGATCATTTCTTAAAGTTTCTCATCAAGGGGGGGTCTCCTGTCCCCGGTACAAACACACT
>NW_011361056.1:75403-77720 GCF_000735185.1 Notothenia coriiceps
CCCCACTAATTTATCAGATGACTGTTGAAGTTTTCTTGCGGAGGACCGATCACCAGCAGCATAGCTAATGTGCTAACGCCTGCAGGCGCTGTTTAATCAGAGGGGAAGTTTAAATGTTGGCTCTCTGTGTTTCCGCTGAGGGAAAAATATGTGAATGGACAGATGCCCGAGAGGTCAGCCTTTTGGAATGTCATTCCGCGTGCCGCTTTCTGCTGAATGATCGAAAGGATGAGATGGGACATTGATTGTCAAACACCACCTGACCCTGAGATAAGCTGACATGCAGCTTCTATCAAATACTCTCCACCTGGATTTCGTCTCTATATTTTCGATTCGTGATGGAATATTGGATATGCTATAAATTCACCGTGAAACAAGATTCAAGCGATATATGCCAGTGACTGTACTACACTGTGAGGTAATTCCCAGCCAGCCATATGTTGTTTAACCTGCGCTGTAAATCTAATATCGGCCACCAGTTCATCTCATGGCTCAGTGATGGAGAGCTCCGTAGAAGCTCATTGTCCCACATGAGAGATGGCAGCTTTCTACTGTATTCAGTCAGATGGCAGGGCCTCTCATCGTTCACATCTGTCCGACAGCAGCTGTCCTGTTGGGATAATCCGAGACTGCCCTCGCCAGAAAAAATCAGTACTCTGCTTTAACCTTTTTATTTATTACTGACAAGTGACTTTTTGTGGATATACACATGAAAACTGTTCTATCAGATGCAAAAGTGGAAGGAGTAGTTACTGCAACTCGTGTTATGGTCATGATATGTGGACATAGGTGAGATAAACCACAATGGATGTCAATGCTTTGTGAAGGTTGACAATCATACATTATCCAAGTTCTCTGGTTTCCACTTTCACACTTCCAAACTAGATCGAAAACAACTCATTGTATCCAAATGATGTCATCGTATCATGCTTGCTTACAACAACCACTAAGAAATATATATTTTAATTTATATCGGCTAAAGCCACTGCTCTACACTACAGGGATGCACCAATGTGATCCACTGCAACTATAACCCTAATGAAATAGATTCTGGCCTGAAGATTGGGTATTCACAAAAAAAATGTATGTAGTAAATACAGTGGGGCAAAAAAGTATTTAGTCAGCCACCAATTGTGCAAGTTCTCCCACTTAAAAAGATGAGAGAGGCCTGTAATCTTCCTNTCCTTGGTACACTTCAACTACGAGAGACAGAATGGGGGGAAAGAATCCAGGAAATCACATTGTAGGATTTTTTATGAATTAATTGGTAAATTCCTCGGTAAAATAAGTATTTGGTCACCTACAAAGAAACAAGATTTCTGGCTCTCACAGACCTGTAACTTCTTCTTTAAGAGCCTCCTCTGTCCTCCACTTGTTAACTGTATTAATGGCACCTGTTTGAACTCGTTATCAGTATAAAAGACACCTGTCCACAACCTCAAACAGTCACACTCCAAACTCCACTATGGCCAAGACCAAAGAGCTGTCAAAGGACACCAGAAACAAAATTGTAGACCTGCACCAGGCTGGGAAGACTGAATCTGCAATAGGTAAGCAGCTTGGTGTGAATAAATCAACTGTGGGAGCAGTTATTAGAAAATGGAAGACATACAAGACCACTGATAATCTCCCTCGATCTTGGGCTCCACGCAAGATCTCACCCCGTGGGGTCAAAATGATCACAAGAACGGTGAGCAAAAATCCCAGAACCACACGGGGGGACCTAGTCAATGACCTGCAGAGAGCTGGGACCAAAGTAACAAAGACTACCATCAGTAACACAATACGCCGCCAGGGACTCAAATCCTGCAGTGCCAGATGTGTCCCCCTGCTTAAGCCAGTACATGTCCAGGCCCGTCTGAAGTTTACTAGAGAGCATTTAGATGATCCAGAAGAGGATCGGGAGAATGTCATATGGTCAGATGAAACCAAAATAGAACTTTTTGGTAAAAACTCCAGATTTTGAGTGACAACCTCCTTCCATCAGCAAGGGCATTGAAGATGAAACGTGGCTGGGTCTTTCAGCATGACAATGATCCCAAACACACCGCCCGGGCAACGAAGGAGTGGCTTCGTAAGAAGCATTTCAAGGTCCTGGAGTGGCCTAGCCAGTCTCCAGATCTCAACCCCATAGAAAATCTTTGGAGGGAGTTGAAAGTCTGTGTTGCCCAGCGACAGCCCCAAAACATCACTGCTCTAGAGGAGATCTGCATGGAGGAATGGGCCAAAATACCAGCAACAGTGTGTGAAAACCTTGTGAAGACTTACAGAAAACGTTTGACCTCTCTCATTGCCAACAAAGGGTATATAACAAAGT
>NW_011361056.1:77736-85524 GCF_000735185.1 Notothenia coriiceps
ATGGTGAGCAAAAATCCCAGAACCACACGGGGGGACCTAGTCAATGACCTGCAGAGAGCTGGGACCAAAGTAACAAAGACTACCATCAGTAACACACTACGCCGCCAGGGACTCAAATCCTGCAGTGCCAGACGTGTCCCCCTGCTTAAGCCAGTACATGTCCAGGCCCGTCTGAAGTTTGCTAGAGAGCATTTAGATGATCCAGAAGAGGATTGGGAGAATGTTATATGGTCAGATGAAACCAAAATAGAACTTTTTGGTAAAAACTCAACTAGACGTGTTTGGAGGAGAAAGAATGCTGAGTTGCATCCAAAGAACACCATACCTACTGTGAAACATGGGGGTGGAAACATCCTGCTTTGGGGCTGTTTTTCTGCAAAGGGACCAGGACGACTGATCCGTGTAAAGGAAAGAATGAATGGGGCCATGTATCGTGAGATTTTGAGTGACAACCTCCTTCCATCAGAAAGGGCATTGAAGATGAAACGTGGCTGGGTCTTTCAGCATGACAATGATCCCAAACACACCGCCCGGGCAACGAAGGAGTGGCTTCGTAAGAAGCATTTCAAGGTCCTGGAGTGGCCTAGAAAGTCTCCAGATCTCAACCCAAAGAAAATCTTTGGAGGGTGTTGAAAGTCCGTGTTGCCCAGCGACAGCCCCAAAACATCACTGCTCTAGAGGAGATCTGCATTGAGGAATGGACCAAAATACCAGCAACAGTGTGTGAAAACCTTGTGAAGACTTACAGAAAACGTTTGACCTCTCTCATTGCCAACAAAGGGTATATAACAAAGTATTGAGATGAACTTTTGTTATTGTCCAAATACTTATTTTCCAGCATAATTTGTAAATCAATTCTTTAAAAATCAGACTATGTGATTTTCTGGATCTTTTTTTTTCTCATTTTGTCTCTCATAGTTGAGGTATACCTAGGATGAAAATTACAGGCCTCTCATCTTTTTAAGTGGGAGAACTTGCACAATTGGTGGCTGACTAAATACTTTTTTGCCCCACTGTAAATATTTAGGAAAGGAAAGGATAGACATTCGATGTCCTTGATGATTAAAAAAAGTAGGAAGTTAGTTTTTGTTTGTAAGTAAAAGAGATGGAGCTCAACTGAAATGCTTTGGTGTATCCAATCCAAAATGAAAACTCAATCTCAACAGCCAGTATGTTGACATTAGGTATTGGAACCTGTAATTGGAAGTGACTACACAGAGATACATGCTCAGGTTCAGATCAGCCCTTCAATGAGCACAGGAGAGAGAATCTGTTAGAGTTTCTGCTATGAAAATCTTTAAAACAAGATAACCATATTGCATTATGAAGATTAGATCATCACAGGCCCAGTTCTGATGATCAGGATGCTCTTGATATACTTGGTTCTGTATCGGCAGGATTCCAAGCATCCAGTGAATGGCTTGTTGCTGTTTGACCGGGGGATGTAAAGACCCTTTCTTTATTCTCACTGCTGTTGCTGACAGCTTGTATGGAGTCATAGTTCCGATACATTTTGACAGCTCACAGCCCCCCGGTACTTATTGAGAAAGTGCAGCTGACACATTCATTCCCAAAGTCTTTCAGCACAAGACACCCGAGGGTGCTCACATCCTCAGCTCAGCGTCACTATTTCTTGACCTGATTCGGAAGTCTTGAATACCTATTTTGCATACTCCCACTCTTCCATGTGTGCTCTGAACTGTAAGATACAGTTCAGAGCACACTTATTTTTCTGATGAATCGACTCCTTCACTTCAACAGCATCAGGGCGGACTGCATGCACTCATTTCCAAACGATATCGTTGACTAAACATTCTCTACTCAAGCAGCAATTACTCGCTTGTTCAGGGAGTTTTCATTCATCACATGGTCTACATGAGCAGAGGGCAGGCTGGTTTCAGTGTCATTTTCACTTCTTGCTCAATAACATCTCTGAGTCTCAGAACCATTACAAACACAGTAACCTTTGTAATAACCACGCTTAGGGAATGTATATATTCATCTATAAGACCCCTTATCCTCAACCAGAATTAGCTAGTTATTTTTGCCCAAATGTGTCAAAATTCGGATTAAAATCAGGGGCTTTCTGTTTGTGTGTAAACAGAATGATATATCTGATCATGTTTTGAAACTCTGTGCTATGGATAGATTTTGGTCTGTACATGAAAAATGTACTGATGTTTCAAAGCCAGCCCTTGTTAAATTAAATTGCCTTGTTATGGACAGTACTACTCTGCCTAATAAACCAGTTGTATTATGACATCTGAGTTGTCTTTTGTAGTACAAGGCCTGTGCTACATATTGGTCATATAGAAATAAAATATCTATGGTTATTGGTGATTGAACAATAAGCTAAACGTAAAGTCAACATATCTCGGTTGTTATTGCATAGGTATTGATCTTTTGACTATTTAAAACAAATGGTATCATCTGGCACTATTTTATATTCTGTATGAAAACCCCAAACCTCTTTTATTTTGAGTGGAAACTCAGCATGTGGCAGTGGTGAAAAGTTCCTACTGTGTGTGTGTGTCAGTGTAGCAAAGAACTCTGTCTGAACCTTTGAAGTATATTTGAATCAGGATGTTTTTGCTGTAAAAGATCCTAGAGCTTTTTCATGTTTGGGTATTTGTTTTTTTCCACAGGCGGAACCCACTACATTTCCATTTCATCACAGACTCCATAGCTCAGCAGATCCTGTCCTCTCTGTTCCACACCTGGATGGTCCCTGCCGTTAGCGTTGACTTCTACGATGCTGATGAGCTGAAGGTGAAGAACATATCTCCTCTTCACTTATGTTTTTCCTAACTTCTCTCATGGACACTGAATTGAACTTAATTTGATGTGTCGTACATCAAACATGTTTTTTAAATCCGGTCAATTTAACAGCAAATAATTCCAACCTTGCTTTTTTTGCTGTGTCAGTCTGAGGTGTCGTGGATCCCCAACAAGCATTACTCTGGGATCTACGGCCTGATGAAGCTGGTGCTCACTAAGACGCTGCCGTCCGACCTGCAGAGGGTCATCGTCCTGGATACGGACATCACATTCGCAACCGACATCGCCGAGCTCTGGGCCGTCTTTCACAAGTTCAAAGGTAATTCCCTTTTATTTAACTATAATCACAATTTAGCTGAATGTGGAGGTACTATTTTCCCTATTAGTGTTTGTTTTGTCTTGAAACTGATGATACACTATTCTTTCTTTGTGTTTTAAATGTTATGGTTAAAGGACATCAGCCAGTTGCTCTATTTATTGGAATTGTAACAATAATCAATACTATTGTAGCCATGTGGGTTTCAAATGAACTCCCCCATCAATGCCTAGTGTCGGACTAAATCTCTCTCAGCAGCTGTCGGTCTTAAGTTATCTTCTCCCTCCCCACGCGTTCTCAAGAACTGTTGATTTATCCCTCCTGTGGAGAAAATCACCACCATGACTCAACATGTAGGATTGTTCCTTTTTAAATCAATATGCTGTGGAGTTGTAGATTGCAGCTTTGTATTACACAGGTGGTGTTAGAAGGCTGAACAAGTAGCTTGCTATGTTTTAATGAACTGAAAGAAGTTGTTAAAATTTAAAAGAGAAAGCTTAAGAGTGAATATGTTCAATGCATTAAGGAGGCATGATTGTCTGGTTGTCTGTTCAAGGATGCTTATTTAGAATTGCTTTTTTGGATGTTAGAGCAGCTTTGGAAACCCTTTCCAAAAATGTTCTCACATCAAAATAGAAAAGCAGATTTCAAATGAGACAATCCGTCACTCACCACCACTTCACGGTGATTGGCCAGCTCTATGAAGGTGAGAAAGGAGGCGGGGTTTAACCTTCTATCTCAAGCTCGTCTTTTCATTTCTTCACAACTTCTGTCAGTTTTCATTTAAACAGCATAGGGCTCATCTTTCAACGACGAATGCATTACATATTTAAACAATCTGGAGTCTCCTCAACCCGTTCTATGACACCAGGACCTTTACTCAGATTTCCGTTGTGTCTGATTTAAAACAGCTACAGTATGAAAACTTCCCAAACCATCACACGTGTGACTAACTAGTTGCCTAATTGCTTCACACTTTGTTGAACGCAGCCCTGCCATTGGAAGTGAGGTTTCAGAGACTGTTAGACGATAGAAAGGCACTTTTTGTTAGCAAAATCAGACCTTAAAGTTAAGAAAGAAGACGTACAAGAAGTGTGGAGGCGATAGGACACAAAGTCCTGTGAGTGTATCCATGGCAGGTAGGGAAAGGAGGAGAGTGTAAATATTAAGGTAGGCACGTAGACAGGAGGAGGGAAGGAGGCGGTGGTGTGTCACCTCAAAGATTTATACGGGTTGCTGTCCAATAGTGCAGCACAGCCAGAAGGAGTTTGGATCAATCTTAATTAGCAGTTGACTCCAATGCAGCACCTCTGCAACCAATTCCCTTTACTGTCCAGTCTGGCCAAACTGTCCTGCCCCATTATCTTTAAAGCATCACAGTCCAGCAAGACACGTTCAATAAATGTTACTCTCAGGCTTCAGCTTTCTTTATGTTACTTATAGAGACAGTGAGGAGGGGCCGATGCAGTGCCATGATTCAGCCAGCACAGCTCTTATTTTATCTGGTCATTAAATGTATCAGGCTCTTATAGGCCACCATCATGCAAGGGATTTACTCCAAGAAAGTAATGAGGCAAGGAGTTAACATGTAGTAACCACACACTATCCTAAAAAACAGCCATTTAATTACTAGAACTAGAATAACCCTAATGGCCCAGTTGGTAAATTCAGCAGATTTTCACTACCTCCATTATTCACCCCTCCACTTCTTTCACTATCTTTTCCTAACAGAAATATTATGTTCATTAATTCCAATCACCTCTACATTTTTGTTTTGGCCACAATCGAGAAAACACAGCACTTCCTGCTAATGTTTTTTCATTTCCCAAATGAAGGATTATGCGGTTTAAGCTGCTGGGAAGCCTTTAAATGTGAAATATCAGTCTAATAAGAGTGTTATTGTTTATTTTTGATAACACTGAATAAAAAAGGCAGAGTAGAACCAATTACAGCTTGATTAAAGTGGTATTTAGTGAGTGTAAAAGTATTTGTGTTTGAAAAGATAAACTCAGGGCAGCTCAGGGTGAGTATGACATGTTTTACTGACAACAGCAAGACAATAGGTAAACATGGAGGAAGTGTTGAGGAACAGAACAGGAGTAGATCAGGAAACAGAGAGGCTTCTTATACTAAAATATGACTGGGCTGCGAGGGAGTGCGGGCATCTTTCAAAAAGTAGGTTGTGGGTTCGAATCCCAGCCCATGCATTCAACATGTCGATGTATCCTTGGGCAAGATACTTAACCTTGAGATGCTCCCGGTGTGAAAGGTTGAATGATGACATGTAGGGGTCGTAAAGACTGGATAAAGCGCTATATAAGTACAGTCCATTTACCATGACCAAACATACTTTCATCATAAATCTCTTTTTTATTCACGGGCATTTTTCCTGTAGCAGAAGTTTTGTTTAAAAGGGACTGGCCGATATTTAACTCTCTGAGGTATATCACATAACAGAATTATTAAGACTACCACAAGGATATCTTCTGAGCGCAGAAAGCAAGTTTCACTTTGAACTTGACTCCTGAATAGGGTTGCAAAATTCCAGGAATTTTCAAAGATGGAAACTTTCCACGGGAATAAACGGGAATTTATGGGAATAAACTGGGAATTTTCAAAATTGAAGGTTAATAATAATAATAATAATAACTTTTATTTATATAGCGCTTTTCAATAACCCAAAGTCGCTTACAAAAACAATTAAAAGTACAGAAAGGGGGTGAACAGGCAGAAGACAACATATTGGACGCCGGAACAGGAGAGTGGGAGGGCGGTGGAAGAGTGTGGGTTAGAGATAGGGAAACCCAGATACAGAGCGGAGTAGATGTGTTGACGAGTAGTGGGGGTTAGGGGAGTTTTGGTGTCGGGGTGGGACGTGTCGTTACGCGCGTTGGATGGGTAGAGGGTGTGGTACGGTCAAGGGGGCAGGGTGTGGACCGTGCATAAGCGGGTGGGGGTGGGGTGTGGGTGCGCAGGTTGTTGGAGATACTTGGGGAGGTCAGACCAAAGCGCGTGGTGAGTGTCGTGACTTTGTCGGGACCAGTTTCATTAGTCTGCTAGAGGAGAGGAGATGTCTGAGCGGCACGGGAGTTGTAGGACGGTGTGATCTGGATTCGCGTCGGAAACTGTGACACTTAGTAGTTAGGAGATGTTTCGGACGCGTTTTCCACAACTCCCGAGGCGGAGCTGACGAGTGGAGCGATGGCGTAAGTGGCTTGTCGTTGTTAAGAAGTAAGGGAGACGCAACCGGGTGTGTAGGCGAGGAGGGGTCGAGGTGTGCCCCAGGGGGTCCCGAGTCAGGAGCGGGGGAGGAGAAGTAGACGATAGAAAAGGGGGAACCAGGTATAAGCGTTGGAGTTGGAACTAAGGTGACAATGCTGGCTACTGTGGGTCTAGATGTAGTGGGGGGTGTGTGAGTGTTGGAGGGAGTGGGTAGGCCTTTGGACGGAGAGAAGTTATTTTTGTACCGACTGTAGTTGTTGAAAGGAATTTGGTTGTCACTATTTGTGTAGTATCGTGGTTCTAGTTGGGAGTTATTTGGTCTGGGTAAGGAGTGGTAACTCTTAGCTGGTAGTGGTGGAGGGGACCGTGCGTTAGAACCGCGAATAGGACCTGGGTGGAAGGGAAACTGGGTACAGTGAGGTAGTAGTTCTGAGAGGATGAAGGTGGAGGCGCGGCGTAACGGTTCTTAGTTTGTGACCTCGCGCGAGAAAGAAAAAAAAGAAGAGCACAACGAACGAACTTAAAAAAAACAAAAGCTAACACAAAGAGTAAAAACAGGAATAGACCAGTGAGAAAAAAAGGTACAAAAAGACTGATAACACGTTGCGAGAGAAAAAAAGAGTGACAGAAAAAAAAACAAAGGAAAAAGGTAAAAAAGGGAAAGGTAATCTGAGAAAAAGGTTTACCAATGTATATATAGAAAAAAAGACAGACAGAAGAAACAGCGAGAGGAAAGAAATGCAAATGAGATAAATAGAAGCATAAGAAAGAGAAAACATAGATAAGATAAGTGTGAAACCAAAAAACGGCAAGAGGAACGCAGCGAGGAAGAAAAAGTGAACCGAGACAAGAAGTGTTATGTAATGCGTAAGATAGAAGTTATGTGAGAAAAGAGGAGTGCAGAATATTACAGGAAGGAAGATGGATAAGATCAAGGGACGAAGAGGGATG
The DNA here is from genome assembly GCF_000735185.1 of Notothenia coriiceps. Lineage (NCBI taxonomy): Eukaryota > Metazoa > Chordata > Actinopteri > Perciformes > Nototheniidae > Notothenia > Notothenia coriiceps. Next base: position 85,004 of record NW_011361056.1, read on the forward strand.
AGATAAAAAAAAAAAGAGATCTGAGAAGAAGAAGTAAGAGAGAAAAATGTTAAGGAGGAGAAGGGCCAGAAAAGGCTTAGAGAGAAAAGAGAAAGATGAAGAGAGAGGAGTGATCATGAAAAAAAAAATAAAAACAAAAAACACAACAAAGAAAAAAAAACAAAAAAAGATAAAAATGGTAAAGTTCTAAGAGTATATTGTAAACCCAGTTGTCTCGTAAGAGGTCTAGTCGTGAGCGAACTGAGGAGGGGGTAGACAGGCCGCGTGAGAGGGTGTGACAGATGGAGTTTGGGTCGACTTTTGTATGGAGAGAGGGTGCGGAAGTTGAATGGGATGGGGGGTTGGGTGCTGCACGTGAGTGGTGGGTGCGACATAGAGGAATAAAGTGGGGTGCGACGTAGAGAATAGATGTAAGTAGTTGAAAAAGAAAGGAGAGAAGGTAATCAACGAGGAAGACGGCAACAGGATGTACGAACGAGGGGCTGACACACAGGAACGGTACAAGTAGCATTACAAGTGAC
>NW_011361056.1:85569-92265 GCF_000735185.1 Notothenia coriiceps
GGAGAGGGAGCCGGCAGTTCAGGAGTGCGAGGGGGTGGAGCCCCAGGGGAGGGGGTACAGAAGGTTGTTGAGGTTGGCAGTGCGGTTGGATGGGGATGGCGGGGGTGGGGATAGTCCAGAGTGAGGGGATGGGGTGAACCGTCAGGAGGTGTCCGGTTGCGGGGGAGGCCAGCGTCCGGTGATGTAGCCCGGCGTCGGCGGAGGATCCCAGCGGCGCTAGTCCTGCGGTGGCAGTAGCAGCAGGGAGACGATGGTTGTTGTTGAGGCTGTTGGAGGTCAGCAGGCAGTGTAATGAGAAGGCGAGAGGTTGGTGGTGTAGTAGGCTGAAGCAGCGGGAGAGATAGTCCAAGCAGCAGATGAAAGGTAGCAGCAGATTGAGAGTAAGCCAAGGTAGTGTTTTGCAGTGGTTATTAACTGATGGCTAGGAGTTGGAGCAGTGAGATATGTGAAGCAGCAGTGGACCAGGTGTTGGGTGAGTGATGCGTGTGGTTGTTGGTTACCCCAGACCGTCCCTGCGGCACCATGTCTGGACCTAGCTACCCAAACAGTAGCGAAGCTGGGTGGGGAGGTGGAGGCTGCCCGCAAGAACGCCGGCTGGGCAGCCAGCAGAGTGAGTGTTTGTTGTTGTTGATGTACGGCGCACAACAGGATCGGTCCAGGTTGGCACAATCACATCAACAAAACACACAGCGTACCTCCACGCCAGTCCAGAGCAGCGATCAACACACCCAGAAAGCAGGAAAAAACAATCCCAGTGGTGTAATCAGGTAGTCCAATTGTGAACGGGAGCCCAGCCTGTTTAGCTTCGGTGGCTAACGTAGCATACAGACGGTAGTCAAGGTGAACGGAGTGGAGCCAGCTGTTGCTTGATGGCTAACGTAGCCATACCAGTCCGTAGTAGGGAGCCTATGAAGGAAAACGGAGCTGGAGAGATGCACAACGGTGAGTGAAGAGCAGCCTTCTAGGATCGGCGAAAACCAGCATAGAGAACCGTAACAAAACAAACAAACCATCCAGAAACAGTCCGGGGTAGAAGCGGCATGTCAACAGACAAGACGCCAGCGTGCTCTAGCACCGAGAGGACAGACCGTGATCGCATTGAAAGTGTGACGTCAAAACAGCACGTAGGGGGATGCCGGGGACACGTTGGCTCTTCATAGGGAATTTAAATATAGTTGGGAAAGTATATTTTAGCATTATCCTTGACTAAAACAAACAGATGCCATTCAAGTACACTTGAATATCCATGCCATAGCACACTGCTTACTGCATGGCTATTGAGACCACACAAAGGTTCGCAACAGGCTCACAAATGTGAGAGTGGAAAAACTGGTTGGCTTTCGGGCAAACCTAAGGCTCTTAGAGCCTGACACAGAGCCATCCTCAACAAGGCTGGACAGTGACACTGAAGAGGAAGACTCAGAGTTGGATGTTGATGAGGCCCAGGAAGAGCCCGTTGACTGAAAGGGTTTAGCCAAAATGGGGTGCATTTTTGTTCATTTTTTAATGAGTGGGGTTGGGGTGGATGAGTAACATTTAACTCAACATTCCTGTTTTCGTTTTTCAATGAAACAAATAATTGTTTAATAAAATAATTAAAACTTGTTCTGTTCTATTTAAACAAAAAATGTGTTGAAATGTCATGTTTTTTTGTTTAATTTTGCATCGAATATTTCCAAAATTCCCCAGCTTAACTTCCCATGGAAACTTTCCGGAAATTTACCGGAAACTTTCCGCCCCTCTGCAACCCTACTCCTGACATGATGCAGCGCGGTCGTAGCATATTCGAGCTATTTGTAATTGATCCTGGACATTTATAAGGCTTATGAACAGACAATGGACGACTATTTATTCATGTAGATTTAGATGTTTGTGGATGGAGGAAATGAAATCCAACTAGGTCTTTTTGTTGGTGGATTGGACCCCATATTTCTTTACAGCTGTTTTCATCACATATTGGCTAATTACTATGTCTATTCTAAGGATATATTTCCTTCCTTGCTTGCAGTCCTTTTTCTTTCCCCACCTCTGTGTTCTCCAAATGATTCAGTTAGCATTCGTGAATGTGAAATGTTGATCCTACGTCTCCTCCCTCATAGCTTATTGTATGTTTTTGCTGATGGGCTGCAGGGCCATTCATAGATGTCGACGTCCACCATTTATCCGTCCATTGTCAGAAATCACTGGTGCCTGCCTGGAATTTATTAGGGTTAACCCTCCACTTGTAATCAGAAGATATCCTGAGGTAGCGTGCGCAACCCCAGGGAAATTAAAGCTCAACTCAAGACCCCATGTTTCATTTTCGCTTCATTCCCATATGCCATGTCCTCCAGGGGGTACAATCTGTGACCTTTGCCACTTGGCCTGCGAGCGTGTGTACCAAGTAGAAAAAGGCAGGCATGTGGAGGTCAGGTGTTTTAATGAGAGGTGGGAAAAGTGTTGCAATGCATTTAGTATGGTACTCTACTTGGAAATATCAGAAACATCAAGCGTCCTATTTAACGGATATACCTTATAGCACATGATGTGAAGTGCATGGTTCAAGTGCATTTAGAGTGTGCCCTTTTCCAAGTTTTTGGCACAAAGTAAGCGGCAAGTGGCAAAGGGGTTTTATTTAGTCTCATAATAAATCATAGGTAGGTTTTGTCAGCCCCCATCTTATTTAAAAAATGAGCCTGCCTCTGATCCATCAAGTACTTTTAGTTTGAAGCATACTGAAGTCCTGAGGGCTTTGCACAAGGGCACCTCAGCTGTTGTTATAGATGAGGGGCAAACTGAGGTAAACTGAGACCACTGACTCTATTAATGACAAACGAGCAAACGTCATCCACTGGTAAAGACTGTTGGTTGGGATTGAAAGTTGCTTGAGAAGGGGAATCACTCTCACAATCAGCTGCATATGACTTGGACTTTTGAAATGAACAAATATTGAAGGGGCCCTACTGTGCTTTTGGGGTTTTCCCTCTATTTTAGTGTGTTATATAGGTTTGTGTGCATAAAAATGGTATGCAAAGGCTAAAATCCCAAAGCTTGTATTCACTCTTCTATTGGCCAACACATTGTACGGGGCGGGACATTTCCTACACATCTCCGTTGACCAATCACAACAGAGCCGGCCAGCTAACCGATCAGAGCAGACTGGGCTCTGGTTTCAGACAGAGGGTGAAAAGAGGTGCTGCAGCACAGACAGTATGAGAAAAATAAAGAGCTTTTTGAACATTAAAGAGACACAAAATACAAAGATCAACCTGAAAATGAGCATAACAGGTCTTTAAATCAATAAAAATCCCTTATATGAGGGCAGATGCATTTGCTTACCAATATCTGTTAGGCCAAATGCTAAGAGTTCCAAGTGCAAAGAAGCCTTTATATCTGGAGAAAGCACATGTTTGACCTAAACAAGACTCATGAATAAGATGTTTTAAACATGCACAGGCTCTGCATCTCTCTTTGTACTCTAACACATCGTTGCCAACATGCACACGTAAAGGCCCTGACTTAGCAAACTGACACCAAAGAACACGTCCCGACGGACCAGCCAAGTTGCACGTACGCACTGCGCATGCGTGAATGGCAATAACTCTCCTTACCAACAGGGGGCGGTAGCGTGTATTCTTAATTCAAAAGGGGCAACCGGAAGACAGACTGCGTGATATACACAAACAACAAATAGCGTGCGTTCCATTTTCACTCTTGTCCATCACAGACTGTTTCACATAACGACTTATCGAAAACATGTTTAGTGCGGTACTGGAAAATGAAAAATAATAGCCGTCTGTGTGTGCCTTCTTCACTTCCGTTTCGCTTCTCATCCACTGATTCGCTAAGCCGAACAGCCAATCAGAGTGATTTATTTTGCCGACAGCCTCCCGATTCAACAATCGGGGGCAGAAGGTCACGGCCGAAAAGACACGACGGTGCAGTACACACCAATCTGAGTAGGGCGACAGGACGCTCATCGACGGTCAGACATCTATCGACGGCCGAAACCGGCCCGGTGTGTCCGGGCCTTAATGTGAGCACTTACGATGCTTGCATGCACACATGTTAAATGGGGTTCATTTTCTTCCCTGGGAACACTGTGTCTCATATTGATTTACCTCAATAAAGAGGTTACCAGTGTTCCACACACACCTATACATTAAACACAACTTATTTCCCCTTCCTTCAATCCACCGCCTTCTGTTCATCAATGTTGAATAACTCATGGCAGCAATGTTACACCTGCTGTCTTCACTAATTTGCAGAGGGTGACCTATTTTCTGCCTCCACTCAACGCCACAGCATCACCCAGAGCAACATATAAACATGAAGCACTTAACAGATGATGTGCTCAGTGGATTTTTAGGCCAATGGAAGTGGAGCATTAAGGGACATAATATGCTGTGGCCACTCTGTGACAGACTCAGAAAATGCAGCGGTAGGGGATTCTGATAAGGGGACTAGAGAAAGCAGGCCAACAGAATATTCAAACGACTCGAAATATGGTCTCATCCTCATAAAATAAGAGAGAAAAAAGTAAACGTTTATGTTCAGTGAGGAAAGAAATAGGACTCCATTAATAGTAGCATACGTTTTTAAGGTAAAAAAAGGCATACATTGTTGCCTTCCAGGTACAAAAGTGATGCCCCCATAAGGAATGTGTAGGCCTAATTAAGTTCCTTTAAGCTTGCTAAAGTTTTGTTAGAGCTAAAAAGCTATTTATACTAACATTACCTTCTTTTTTTTTTTTTCATTTCTTTGTACTGAGTAGAAAAGAAAAAAGCACTGTGCTTTCTGTTTTCAAGTCATTTAAAATGAATGTAATCACCTCTTTCCTCCCCTGCATTAGAGGACATTTGCATAAGCCTTTTTAAACTTCCCCAGGTCATGTTGCTGGAAGGTTTTTGAGTCTTGAGTTGCATTTGATATGAGCCAGGATGTTATTTCAAGGATTTAATTACCGTCTCACAACTCCAGTGCTGAGTACGTGAATTAGGGCTAAATGAAACAGAGCCAGATGAGCCAATGTAAAGAAGAAGGAGCCAAATAGGCCTTCATTCCACTTCTGGTTGCTTTCATGTTGCGTCACAGAAAGCTGACGTCCTAGTGCAGGGGTGGCCAACCAGTCAGAGGTTAAGAGCCACATTTTTTCTTTGTTACTGCAAAGAGCCACATCAAACACACAGTCACTGATACGTCATGGTTCAGTTTTTTTGTTTTCTGGAGACAAGATTTCAACCACGTCACTGATGCATTTTTGTGGCATTGGGATATATATATTTTAAATCCTCTGGAGCAGAGAGAGGAGCTGTGAATTAGTGTTATTGATTAATGCATCAGTGTTTCTTAGGGTCAAAAACACTAAATTCACAACTTAAAATGAAAGCGTTTAGTTTATTTAATAAAAGAGCACATGTTCAATGTGAAAAGTGACAGTAGTTACAGATTATTTGCAATTTGGTGCTATATATATTTAAAAAAAAAAGAATTATATATATATTATTTAAACACCTTGAATTTCAGGGGGGGGGCGGGGCTCTGTTGGGCGCCCCTCCAAGACAATGGTAGGGGAAACACTGGATAGTGTTTAATCAACGATAGGATTTCCCCCCCTCAAAGGTGATTGGTTCCTGCATCCGGTATTATTATGATGGCTCTTGGGCCACATCAAATTAGACCGCACTGTCATCCTCTCATACTGACACTTGACACCACACATACACACGTAGGGGAGCCGGGACGAAAAGTAACACGGACGAAAGTAACACAGGGACGAAAGTAACACGGGACGAAAGTAACACGGGACGAAAGTAACCACGGGACGAAAGTAACGGAGCGGATTTGATCCGATACCCAAACAACTTTTGACCGGCCAAATTACGTCAGAATGGTCAGCATTCAATACTTAACAGACCTACTAAAATATCAGGTTTCACTTCAGGAGTAGTGTTGTCACGATGCCAACATTTTGGTTTCGATACCGATACCCAAGTCAAGAATTACGATTCCGATTATTTTCTCTATACTTTCTTAAAAAAGGGAAACAGTCTTAAATGTAATTATTGTGCTTTTATTTCACACGAGACCATAACCATAACACACACTTCTTAAACAATGAGAACAGATAATAAAATAATGACAAGAATTCGTATTAAATAAAAATTAATACATTTCTTACCAGACAGGCCTCGTGGTGTCCGTAGGCTTGCCCTCACTTTCAGAGATATAGCTAAAATACATCAAAATTTCGCTTCTGGCNAGAAGTTGGTTCAGCCAAGGCACTTCTCAGCAACTCAACGACACGCCTGGCAGCATTTTGTAACTCTATCTGTTAAAATAGATAGCATTTTTCATTTAATCATTTATTTCAATAGGGACAATGCACATAAATGAACACTTTAGACAAATAACGCTTCAAGTGTAAATGGATCATGTCTTCCTATACTCTCTATACCAGGGGTGGCCAACCAGTCAGAGGTTAAGAGCCACATTTGTTCTATGTTACTGCAAAGAGCCACATCAAACACACAGTCACTGATACGTCATGTTTCAGTTTTTTGTTTTTTGGAGACAAGATTTCAACCACGTCACTGATGCATTTTTGTGGCATTGGGATATATATTCTTTAAATCCTCTGGAGCAGAGAGAGGAGCTGTGGATTAGTGTTATTGATTAATGCATCAGTGTTTCTTAGGGTACAAAACACTAAACTAC
>NW_011361056.1:93697-125946 GCF_000735185.1 Notothenia coriiceps
GAGAGAGGGAGATCGAGCGAGGCAGAGAGCCTGTGCAGCGGTCTGCTTGCGCACAGAGCAGGAGTTTGTGAGAAAGCCGGCTTGAGTCAATTTCTCTTCAAATTATAATTGATTGCCAGTTGACTTGCTTGCTCGTTGGTAACGTAACTGCTTTCTTCTAATGTGCCTGCATCTGGTGCTGAGTTGCCATATTCCTTTCGTGAACCACTAACCTAGCAAGAGTAAACTGACAGGCTACTGTGCCGCATCTCACTCAAAAACCCACACGACTCAACCCAGCGAAAAACCAGTCTTGCGCGCAGCCTTTCATTCAGAATTTCCTAGCAAAATAAAAAAATGATATTAAACTAATACAAAAATAAATATTAGGACAAAGCACTACAAATAACAACAATAAACATAATAATAAAACAATAAAAATGTGGTATTCAGCCCTAATTAAAACAGCGGGCCCAAATCCCGGATGGGCGGGCCCGCCCATGACGCCGGGTCTGCCGATACTAATGAAACTGAGGAATCGTAACGTTTTTAACGGCAGGGTATCGCGGTATACCTTTCAAGTATCGATACACCGTGCAACACTAGTCAACTAGTCAGGAGTCAGTGTCTCTCCCCCAAACTCACACATATACAACTCGATATGAACTGAAGAGCCGCATGAAACTAGGCAAAGAGCCACATGCGGCTCGGCCACCCCTGTCCTAGTGCTTCGAGAGATCAGTGACAAACAAATCAAAGTTTAAACAGTGATGTAAAAAGATATACAGGAAAAGGAAAATCATATCTTGACAAGTAGCTGCATCAGCATGTTGTGCTTCTCGCAACCACGTCTCTCAGAAATGAAAGCTGTCATCTGTTTCTGTTCCTCAGATCTTCTAATGTGATCAAACTGTATAAATATCACCCTTTTAAAGCACTTGGCTAAGAAACCCATTTAAACCGCTGTCATACTTTGTTTTCTACCATTTACCCCCAATATCTGTGAAGTGAGAGACAACAGTAATGGAGGCCAACAGTGTGGAGTTATAGGCAGGGAAACAGAATCCTAGCAGTGAACATGGACTTGGCTTGATATCATTTTGGATTGACATGAGCAATAATTGCCCATCACCGGTATGATGAAGCCTTTCCAGAAAGCTGGTGAGCTGGAGCGAGAGCCACACTTTGACACTGGGACTGTAGCCCATCTAGAAGTGTGCAGCCTGGGGCCAGACTCTCCTGCAGACAGGGGCTCCATCGCTCACCTCCCCAGGGGCAACACTCATTTGAAAGTGATCCCTTGGGTGTAGTACTGTACTTCAACATCTACTAAGTAAGCTGTCAGTGCCTCTTTCCAGTATTAACGGACTACACAAAGCATTCTTGTTCCAGGAAGAGTCATATATACTACCCTTACACATTTATCTAAAAGGTGTTTTCTTCAGAATTCCAGAAACACCAATACTTGGAAACCATCCAGTTTTTGGAGATTGTGAAGAGAAAAGCCAATCGATGTGACCAATTCAATGTTGGAATCGACCTTAAGATACATTTTTTTAGCTTTATTTGGGGGTTTTTCCCAAAAATATTGCTTCTAATGTCAAATAAAATAAATAAAGTACTAATGTACGCACTAGTGCTTGTCCAAGAGACAAAATACCTGCCATTAATGTTGTGAGGGTCCATTGTAACGGAGAGTTGTAAGCACCCTTCAGAGCTGCAAATGGGTTACAATCCCTATTACAATCCCAATGGCTCGCTTTTCTTTAGTCGGACAGACAAGGTACATTAACCATGAAGCAACCAATGTGCAGTTAAGGGGAAATGGTAGTCACTAAAGACTGGCGACATGAGAAAGACTAAGGCACTGTTAAGCAACCGCTGTGAAGACCTGCAGCACTGACATGTCTTAACCTGGCTTTTCCAAAAACCTACTTCGATACAAACAGAAATAACATATATTATGTTAACGTATACCCATTTTGGCAGTTGCTTGGTGGCCTTTTCTTAGGCTCCTGGTCACTGTTGTGAATGTTGAAAACACATGAGCATTAAAGATAGGAAAAAGGAACTAAATTAAGATGTGTGTCATGGGGAAGTGTGGAATTATGACAACTGCTTCCCCATGAAACCTTGGATTTATGTTGGATATGAAATGTTAGTCATACAGCCTCTGGTTTAAGTGGATCCCTAAATTATCAGTCCAGAAAAGGAATGGTATACTGTTGATGTTTCTGGATGTTCTCATAACATTAAAAAAACGTAAAAACAATGTAAGCCTATCCTGTAGTTAATATGGAAATTGTCACCCGGAGGCGGTCCCCATCACATTGCCCCCCACTACACTCTATCCAGAGCAGAGCAGGGCAGGTTAACATTACGCCTTGCCTTTATTGCCCCACCTTCTGCAATCAACAGAACTAATGGCAGATGATGCTTTGGCAGTATAACCTACCATCTACCTGTCCTTGGATCAGGAGCACTTAAGTGTATTGCCGCTTAAAGTGCACGAGACATAATTTCTCTCTTTTTCCGCAGTTCAAGCCTCATGTGACAGAAAGGCTTTTTAGCTGATCACTTGGCGTTCAAGGACACCGGGACAGAGACTTGTTTCATCATGCAATCGCTCACTGAGCCGCCTCCTGTTTAGGTTTTCCCAAGCTTTCTTGTTTTGTGTGGTTGCATTTGGATATGTCCCTGTACTGTATGAAAGCACTCGTTTAAATAGTTAAATGATGGCTGTATGTCATTTAGAGGCTTCAGTTCATGGGGGATGTTCATGCCGGATCATTGTGACACTGGGAGGGTTTGCTAGGAAAAGGGTTTGCTTTTCCTACGATGACAAGGACAAATTATTTCTGGGGAAAGGATATAAGGTAAACAAAAATAACATGAGTTGAATCTTGAACCTCTGATTCTGCCGAGACTTAGGTTTAGATTTTTCTGTTACATCATAAATATCTGTTTGTTACTGTACTCTGTTTTGATGGACATATGTATCCTAGAGGGAGACGTGTGTGTTTTATATGGTTAGGGTTAGGGTTAGGGTTAGCAACAGTCATACAGCAACAGGAGACACAGCCCAGAAATGTCTATTTATTTTCTACAAAGCCACAGGTCTGAGTGGTTTGAACAAGCTACCAGATAAACATCCACTGGATAATAGTGCTCTAATGTCTGCAGAAAAGTGACTGGGTCATCCGGGTATCATAAGAGTAATGGTGCAGAGCAGCATTCCCGGTTTATCCCATCTTCAACAAAGCACAGATTACTATCAAACAAATGATCCCCTCCAGATATACTGTCTCTTTCGCTCTCACTGTTTTTGTTTTGTTGCATCTATGGCCAGTGCACAAGCAATGACTCCCTTGTTGCTTATTTTTTGGAATAGTGTTTGTTTCCCATTTTCAGAGCCAGGGCTGTGTAAAAAGCAGATTAATTTTGAGGATATATGGTCATTTTAACGTTAGTCGTTTCCAAAAGTCTTATATTTTGTATCCATATAATATATCACATTGTCTGAAAATAACACAACATAGGCATAATGATGTTTATTGCAATGATATTTCTTTACAATATAGCTCACATTTAAATTACTATGCTCTTAGTTTTTAATTGCAGTACTTCTGAAATTATTAATTTGAAAGAAAAAATATATATCTTTACGATTCCATCTATCTCCCGGCCACATTACAGACCATGTCAGTAACAACATGAACTAAATCTAAGAGATCATTTCACTTGTCGTTAGTTTAATGTATCTCCTGATAAGGTTGTTAATCAAAGCTCCATGTGTGGTGCAGTAGGAGAATACAATGTGAGGAGGAGAGAGTTGGGCCTACGACTGGTCTGAACTGCTGACTCGGCAGGAAAAACTCCCACTGATCTCCTTGTACCTCCCGACAGCTAATTTAAGAACCGCTCACTCCCTCCTCGCCCACCTGCATGCTGGGAAATAGATTTTGGATTGCCTGAGGTTTGCTTGTGTGAGGACTTTGCTTGGTGGGACATGCATAATACTAGTATGTCGTACTCTGTAATAGATTCTGAACAGACTAATCGCTGAATAGCCGGTATTGGCCATGTTACAAAATCAATAGCAAATGAACAGTGTAATGTGAATATCGTACATCTGTTGTGTTGGTTCTAAATGCCGATGCAGTGTGTGTGGATGACAGCTTGGTTTGAATGTAGAGAACGGTGGGAAGAATCTCCTTGTCTTGATGATCTGCTTCTTAAGAAATTCCATTCTTTCTTTTTGTTGAAACGAGAGAAAAGAAGTAAAATCAATATTGCTCTGTCATGGCTCTCTGACTCAGAAACCGAGAATCAAACTGTTTTGAGAAAACTGATGGTTGAAGGTTCATGGTCAGTTGCTCCTCAGTTTTTCTCATTGTGGATGTTTGGTCCAAGGAACAAAAGTATGCCTGGAAATCCTAATGTGTTAACCCTTTTTGAGGTCACAGCATTTCTTACAACTGCATGAACACGTTTCCCTATTAGTTTTTGCCACACTGTAACATAAGAGTGACATTTATAATGAAAGGAAAGGAAAACAATGTAATGGTTACCTCAAGTTTAAAGGGGCCCAATTATGCTCTTTGGGGTTCCCCCTTTCCTGTCGTGTGTTATAAAGGGTCTTTGTGCAGGTAAATGGTCTGCAAAGGCTAACAGTTTTGTCCCCCCCACCCCTCCTCGATTGAACTCCTTTGTTTACATCCGTAACATATCGATAGGGCTGCTCGATTAGGGCAAAAATCATAATCTCGATTATTTGGGTCAATAATTGTAATTGCGATTATTCATTGACTTTGAAAACATCAATTTATTGGATAAAAAAAATTTGAACAGTATGTTTTTAACAGTTGATTACCCTGAACTTTAAGTATAATTCAACTAAAAAACCAAAAGAAAAAAAAATAATAATAAAAAAATAATCGTTTTATTTCGATTACGTTGTTTTCGTAATCGTTGCAAGCCATAATCGTAATCGCGATTTAAAATACGATTAATTGAGCAGCCCTACATAGCGACATCACTATGTACCGACGCTTCTATTGGCTCGCGCTCCAACACATTGTTGGTGATATGCTAAGAAAGGTCATCTCCAAGCGGGTGGACCAATCACGACCAGCTAACCAATCGGAGCAGACTGTGCTCTGGTTTCAGATTCAACAATTGATTGAATTGTTATTACCTATAATGAATCTAAATTTAACCTTTAAACAAGTATGGAGTAGAATATAAACTTTTCTTCCCACCTCAGCTGAATCAAGCCAACAGACTTTTTGTTATGAACCCAAACCAAAGTAGAATCCCCCGTGAAGTGCGTCCCAGTAAAGGCAGAAGTGTTTTGTCTTTGAGCTCTAATTGTCCCGCTCAGTCATCACCTTGATGGCAGATCGTTGTTTTGCAGCTTATCTAAAGGGACTGCCTGTTCTCTGCTGCCTGCTCCAATATGCTCTCATTAATCTTCCTTACAGCCTTCATTAAAGCCGCCAATGCTACACCCATGCTCGCTCTGCAGGCTTCTATCTCCTGCTTAATGCCTATCTCCTTGACCTTTATCTCTGCCTAGCTTGCCTTCCTTAATCTCTCGCCTTAAAGCCCACGTCTTATCTCTTTCCCTCTTCTCTTTATTTCATTTTGCCTCCCTTTCTTGTCCTCTTTATACACTTTGTCTAGCAGCTCCAAAACTGTACATGTGTTGTACTTATTGCAAAAACTCCTTGCAGCAGTCTGCCATTTCTCAAGTGGCAGTTCGTTCTTGGTTTGTAGTCGACTCGGACTCAAAAACTTCTTTTTAGAGGATGATGTTTTTTCGCTGGCTCTGTGTTGTTGTTGAAGTCTCTGCCACTGATCCTCTCAACCTCTATTTCTGTCTGCACACACTCCAAACTTTAGAGAGGCTAAACTCAGCTGGTTAGCTGGAGATCATGACTCAATTGTCCCTTTATCTCAAGATAGAATCAATGGCAACAAGAACTGTTTTTCGTGAGCTTGTTATTCTTAAATTAGGGCCGGGACTTTAACGCGTTAATTAAGATTAATTAATTACACAAAAATTAACGCGTTAAAAAAATTAACGCATTTTAATCGCACTTATTTTTGCACCGCGGAACGTTTCTCACTGGACTCATCCAGTGAGAAACGTTCCGCGGTGCAAAAATAAGTGCGATTAAAATGCGTTAATTTTTTTAACGCGTTAATTTTTGTGTAATTAATTAATCTTAATTAACNAATAGCACTTTGCCCCTGCTTACACCCATATGCCGTGATCTGATTATCGAGCCTTCATTGTAACAGTCGCAGGTGTGCTGTGTATGTGTGTGCGTGTGGGGAGTGTTGCAGTAGAAAATTCCACTGTAGCGCCCGGTACATTAATGGGAAACCCTAAATGTTTGAGCACCCTCTATGAAACGTCAAGCTACCCCACAGCACCCCCAAAAGAAAATCTCTGGCGTCGACACTGGCCGCGGCACATGACGGTTTTGTTGTGTGCCCTCCCATGAAAATCATACACCCTCTCTGTAGATTTGTTCTGGCGCCGGGTCTGATTAGCACCACCCTGTGGATTGGAGTAAACACAGTTCTGATTTGAACGTATCTTGGAAAACCGGGACATATTGCAACCATTTTGTGATTTTCAATCCTTTTTTTATCTCCATATCATTATATTTAATATAACTGATATTAACCTACTTTACATTCTTTGAGGTCATATTTCTCGATTATCTGTAGTCCATTCAAACTTTAGTTTCAATTGACCTTATCATATAGTAACATGAGTCTTAATGCATGTACCCAAGACCAGAGTTATGATATGTCTATCATATAAAATGAGTATAATGCTACAGTGAATGTCTGTCTTCATTATCTGGGAGAGATATGCTTTTCTTGGTTGTAACAGCTGAACAGAATATCCACAACAAATCAGGATCACCACACCTAGCCTGATGGTGTGTGACAACGAAAAATGAGAACACACACCACTGCAGCGTTAGTGAGCGCCACGATAATGTCGTCAAACTAGAGGCCAGAGTGAGAAAGAAAGAGTGAGAGAAAAATAGCTTTTTTTCAGTTTTCAAATGTTCTTTCAGATCAGGAGACAATAACGCCTCCTGCTCCACCCGTCAGGACTGTAAACACACTGATAAATAACACTGATGGTCGGAAAGAAAAGTAAAAAATGAATACTGTGTGCGTTGGGGAGTCACAAACGGACAGGCCTTCCAGCAGGTGTTTGTGCAGACCGCACCGACATCCATTTAAAATCCACAAATAAAAAAGAAACCCACGCCGACCGGCTGCTGTCAGATTGTGTATCGTAAATGAACACGGGGAAACATTCTGTAGCAGCTCGCTGATGTGGAGACACCCTGAATATCAACCTCCAGCTCTGCACTTAACTTCCCTTGTCATACGAGGAGAAGGATTTATTCTGATATGCATCAGCTAGGAAACAAATTAAGCAGCGGCTGGCTGCTCGCCTCGATATCGGAGTGTGTGTCGCTCGTCACAATGAGATTTTCAAAATCTATGTGGACACGGAAACGCTTTGTCTTATCTCGCCGCCTGGTGACGATTTGCATTTGAGTCGGGGGTTTGCTGTCAGTCAGACAGCGGCGGCTGCTGCTGCTGCTGCTGCTGCTTTTCGTTGGCACTTGGAAGGCGTGCGCACAGATTGTAAGCCCACAATGCTTCACTTCATCATCTCTCCTTAAGCTTTTCGCTAAGCACTGTCCTGCAGAAACATCTACCTGCATGGTACACGCACTCACACATTTGCACACACGCTTACATAATGTTACACACAGCCAACAACTCTGTCACTGGCCTTACAAATATGACAAGGCATCGAATGTTCCTGTCTGTTAGATTTAAGGGCCATGGCTCACACAGTCGGACCCCCGTCATCTCCATCCTGGCAGAAGTGAATCCCCTCCTTCCATCCACAGGAAAAAGAGAGAACATAAAGACCCATGCAGTCCCACACTGAGGGTCAAACATTCGAACAAAGTGGTCTCAAAGTAACCCTGTCTGTTTCCTGTTCCCCCACCCCCAACCCCCACTCCCCAGCCCATGTGTCAATAGTTCAGGCCCGGGGGGGTGAGGGTCTGCAGTGGTGGCTAGCTGTTGTTCTCAGCCGTCATGTATTTGAGGGCAGCGAAGCCGTAGCGCCGCGACATGTTCTGCTGGAACTCCTCCTTCAGGGTCTTCAGGCAGACCCGGTACTGCTTGTTGGAGCGGAACTTGGTGATGTCGAAGCTGGGCGCGTGAGGCATGTGGATCATGTAGGCGTTGGGCAGAACCACAAACTCATACTCCTGTGAAGAGAGGAGGAAGAGGAGTTTCAGTGTGGGCGGCTGATCGCTACAAATGTGAAATTTTGTCCAAAATAAATCATGTATTTTTCTAACCATTTTTCCTTAACCTCAGTGAGAACGTCATGGGGTTCAGGAAAGACGTGAAGGAGAATTCATCTTTATTTAGGAAAAGAAACTTGGAGTTGCCATGATGTGCGTCCGCCGTGGAAAAACTACATTTTTCCGTAGATGGACTACAGGAGCAGATCAAAATATTTTGCCCTGTGTGTTCTAATCATGTTGCCATGTGGATAAATTAATGACTTTTTTCTTGATTACCAAGGTTTAAATTCCAATTAGAGAAAGGAAAATGAAAACTAAACACCACCAAACACCGTGAAATGTTGGCTTTCTTGGTGGTTCACCTTTTGGTTTAACATAGTGTTGAAAGTAAACCATAACTTCCATGATTCACATCTGTCGCTCACGGTCGGTTTCACGGTAAATGATGCGGGCGTGAGGAATGGTACGACGATGTCCATGTATGAACCATAGAACTGATTTCTTATTTTAAGATATTTTAACTAATACTTTAATTAATTTATAAAGCATTGAGAAAACCTGAGACGTTAATCAGACAGAAAGCGAGCGTTGGGTCTCGTACCTGTGCGTCCAGCTCCATGATGTGAGCCACCTTGTTCCAGCCGAAGCCCACGAAGCGGCGGTCGTACTCCGGGCTGTCCCTCCTCACCATGACGTACGGCTCGAAGTCCGCCTCCCACTGCACCCTGTAGGGCGTGGTGGCTGTCCGCCATTTGGCAAAGTTGGTTGGTGCGTGGCCTTTAGTCCACACATGGTACCTGGAAGAGGAGGAGGAGGAAAGAAAAACTAAGTTGGAGGGAGTGTCAAATATGCTTTCTGAGAAGAAGTAAGATGTATAGTTGTTTTTGTCTCTTTTTATTATATGTTTTAATACTTTGATGTCACTATTGAATTTATTGATCTTGTCTTTTCAATAAAGTTGTGAATTTTATCATTATTTAGGTGGAGGCAAGTGGCCTCTTCTTGCTCTGTATATCATCTGTTATCTGTTAGGTTTGTGTATTTCAATAAATAAAAACAAGAAACTATCAAATAGATAGATAGTTATTAATAAATTAGGAGGCATTTTGATATTGAAACGGTTGAAACGGTGAAAAGGTTTGAAAAGTCTGGATGTTTTTTACAGAGTTTGTCTACCTAACACTGTAGACTTAATGCAAAGTCTGTGTGGACACTTTTTTCTTCACTAACTAGATAAAATAATAACATGTATATACAGACTATTCTAGGAGCAGAGTAAATGTTACTGAATGGACTGCACACAGGAGGAACGCATAATTACCCTCTTCCTTCCCTTAACAACATATTGTGCTTGTTACTGTAATGATGACGGCTGTTTTTAATTGAGATGTATGGTTAGAGCAAAGCGCTGACGAAGCAGAAAATGGAGCCCCTCCCCCTCTCTCATTTAAACAGCAGCCGGGAGAGTTTCCAGTGGCTTTAATGTTACAAATGGCCCTTTGTCCCTGGTAATGAGTGTATTGATACTGATGTCTCTGCTGACCACTGTTCTCCTGTAGTCTCTGAATCCAACCTGCAGACAGCCGGACCCCCTTCTCTCGCCAGACCCCCTCAGTTCTATATCCAAATCCTGATTCAGTCTCAAATGACAAAGCAAATTATCTACGGGTGCATTTGTTCATCCAATGTTCACGAAATGCACGTTGAGCGTTGATCGAAGAAAGAGGGCGGTTTATGTCTGCATTATTCTACGTTAACAAACCAGTTTGTTTAAAAATTGCATTGAATTCAATCTTCTTTATATGTATAATATTAAAAAGTAGAGCCTTTTGCTTATCATTAGGGATGATATCATAGGAGATGATTAGGTATGCTGAAGCTAACGCTAGGAGTTTAAGAAAATGTAAGCTAGCTGGTTGTTCAGAGAAACCGAGCGTTCTACTCCTATATGAATGAACAAAGAAAAACTATACTATCTATATGTAGGATACAAATTGTAGTGCCTCTTGCTGATCAATGAGTAGGACGATTTAAAAGATAATTATGATGTGACGTAATAGCCTGTTAGTCACCAGTAGCCTACTAGGCTAAAGCTAACGCTAGGAGTTAAAGAAAATGTATTTTGCGAGCGCTATATTCCAGCAGCGTTCCGAACTCAAAAACCCTCAGAGTGACTATTGACGAACACGCAGTGCATGTTCATTGAACTTTTTTTAATGCTTTGAATCACCAAAAAAGAAATGAGTGAGAGCTGTTTACCTGAAGGTGAAGAGAGTGCCCATGTCCAGCTGAGAGAGCAGCTCAGCCTTGGACTTTGGGTAAGACAGACGATATCGCAGCGTCTCAAAGGCGGGAACCACCAGAGCTTTCTTGGCGTTGGCCATGTCCAGCTGCACTACTGACTTCCTTTAAATACAAAGAGAGGAAATAGGATTACATACATTTGCAACATCTAACAAAATGGGATAAAAATTGCGTTTCTTGCTCTGAAGAAACATCAAGCCAAGTGTTAGGGTCACTAGCGGTTTCAGTTTTGCTCCTCTTACCTGAGGTACTCGTACAGGCCGTACATGGGCAGGAAGTCGATGTCTGACAGGAACATGTAAGGCGTGTTGACATGCCGCATGGCCACGTTACGCAGCAGGTTGACCGGGTAGAACTGTCCCTCCTTGTAGACGATGTGGTACCCCACGTTCCCGCGGCCCATCAGCACCTCGGAGCCCTGAGCGTAGCGCAGGAACTGCTGGGCCTCAGCGTCCGACAGGTAGAGGGCCAGGCTGATGGGCCCCTCCCAGTGCTTACAGATGGCCTCCAGCATCTGCAACCTGCAGGGGGCGGGCCACAGAGAGGGTATCAATATCACTACACCACTAAGTAGAGGAATCCTAAATACTTTTTAGCAGTTCATTTCCATTTCAATGTTTTCTCTCGATTAAAAAAACAAAGTAGTTCAGTGCAGAGTTACCAAAAGTACCTGTCCATCGAGAGCTGGGCGACCAGAGTGACGTCGGTGTTGTCGGGGCTGGGCTCGTGCTCGTAGTGGAGGAAGTAGAGGTGCGTTCGGTGGACGGTGAATCGCTCTCGACGAAACTCGTAGCAAGGGTCATCTTCGTCCAGCTCTGACAGAGTCTTCTGAAGCTGCAGGGAGGGAGGAGAGGGTCATTTTAGAGAAAGAAGGTTTACTACTAAAGGTGATCCGAAGTAACGGTATCATCGCACCACAGTGATTATATAGGTTGAGGTCAGACAGATTGTAAATCACTTGACAGTCTTACCAAACGTTGCCAGGGTTAGGGTTCAGAACAATGAAGATAAGTTATTCTTTATTGATGCCAAATAGGATTTTTTTCCCGTCACAGCAGCAGATTGTTAAAACAAGGCCTTGCACATCATTTGAAAATACATATTTTATTATTTATTTTTATACATAATACACAAAATAGAAAATAAAATAGAACTAAACATTTTCAAATATAAACAAGTGGACCATGAAAACAATCAAATAAACACTATGAAGGGCCAAATTACAGCTAACAAAATGTAAAAGTAGGATATTATTAACACGACAACAGGAGTTCCATCTCAAACATTCCAATGGATATCATGCGATATAATCAAGAGCTCCAGCTACCTAAAGGACATTAAAGTGAGTTTATCTCCTCAAATTCTGTTTCCAAGGTCAAGTTTTGGTCTTACCTTTTAAGTTTTGAGAACCTTTGTTGTCATGGTTAAAAACTAAAAGCAAAATGACTCTTGGTGGGTAACAGCAAACGGAGCGTGGGCTCCTGTGTCACATGCTTGCTAAACCCATCCATCAAGCCCACCCCCTACCCCCCTCCAAGGTGTTCATAACAACATCATATTAGTCCAGCCTTTGCCCCTGAGTCATAATGCCACCAGAGGGCTTTGTCAGGTAAATATAAACCTGCATCGTACTTAGGCATTTGAATAAACAACTATTTGCCACTAGTAGAACTTCAGTGTCCATGTCTGCATGTGTACTGAACCTTTGTGTACTGCACCTTTGGGGGGGGCGGGGGGGGGTTAGGCTGGAGCTTTAGGATTACATTTTGAGGGCTGTTCTGTGTCCCAGTCTGTCCAGACTCAGGCCTCTAATCCCACATAAATCCATTTAGCAACAAGCTGTTACAATTCATTACAAATAAATGCAGTTCCAATAATTTATCCCTGATTAGCTCTTGTTTGTTTTCTTTGGTCAAATGGACATAGAGGATTGGCAGGAGCCTTCTGCTTCTGTGTGAATACTGTAAAATTGTTGATGGGGCAACACGTCAACCAACGTATGAATGGATGTCAGCATTCAGGTGTTGGTAACTTTCTCAATAATTTAAGTGGAGATGGAAGTCCAAACAAACAAAAGCAGAGTGGATGCTAATGGGCTGCCACTTCCTGTGTGGCCCTGCTTTGAAGGGTGTTATTATTGGACTGGAGTGACGCTGTGGCCCTGAAGGAGCCCGGGCTGCAGTGTGCTGCTGGAGCCAACCCCTCAGTGACTTCATTAGTCTAATCATCACTTTAATTGGATTTAAATCACTGATCAAACTCTGAAAAATGAAGCGAACAAAGTATTTCCTGAGTTAACACATTAGAAGTGTCGGTTGGGGAAATGTTTTTTCTTGCATACCCTGATGGGAAATTATAATTTGATTAAGTGACCGCAGAGCTGACACTTGCTGACACCAGGGCTGGTCCCATAGAGGCTGGTCCTGGAAACACTTTTGAGCAAAGTGACCTTCAGCAGGTTAGAAGCTAACAAGCTGTGGAATATCAGTCTGAATGATAAGACAGAGTCCTGACAGTATACTGGGTAGTATGATCTCAGTGAGCTCCACATGAACCAGGTTTACAACATGTGGTCCAAGCAAGTCTACAGTCTAAGTGTTGGAACCTGTTCTGAATGGTTCCGTTTCATGTTTTTGTGTATCATTGTATTCTTGACTTGGAACCAAGATGTCCTCCCTGCTGGACAACGTGTCCGTGTAAATATGATGTGCATGCCCTTTCTAATACCGTTTTTTTTTTTGTCTCCATCTTGTAACAATGTACATTTCCCCTATGTGGGACGAATAAAGGTCATATAAACTCATCTGATTCGGATCTGATTTGACTACATTTGGTTTATGAATGAAGACACTTTTCTTAATTCTCTATTGAAAGATATCCATTTTGTTACCATCAGGTATTACATTACATTTCATTTAACGGACTCTTTTATCCATAAACTGTGAAGATACACACTTAAATACATCTGCTTCAAAAAGGCCAAAACCTTTGTAAGGGCTGCTGCTTTTGTTTCAAATGAGCTTTTCAAATGTTATGAGTTGAATGTTTTTTGTGTTAGGTCTAAGTGAGGGGACACGTGTAGGTCTAAGTGAGGGGACACGTGTAGGTCTAAGTGAGGGGACACATGTAGACTTATAGCAGATTTAAGCTCGTTCCACCGTTCCGTAGAGAACAGCTGTGTTCTTGTTGAGGGGAACCTGGATCCCACTCACAGTGAGGAAGTACGAGCTGATTGGCCGATGCAGAGCGAATTCCAAATGTTTGAGTGTATGGTTTGTCTTGAATGTAGGCAAACACCAGTGTGTGAAGGCAGGTTTGGGCAGCCTGGTTGTTAGTGAAGGGACCGGAGGAGCCGTTATATAAAAGGATTGTATGTCAACATCATCCCTCATGTAGATATGTTTAAAGTAACCCAACACCAGATGGAATATGTCAGTGTTGAGTATGTGTTACGGTAGCACCATCTGTTCGGTCCACACCCGCTCTGACTGACACTCTATAGCACTCCAGAGAGCCAGCTGTTCTTACAGCACCACCACTGAGGAGCCGAAAGAACAACAGCCAGACAAACTGACTTCACCAGGAGGACAGGTAATTAAATGGACCGTTTGGTAGATCAATAGGCAGGTAGACCAATCACTTGATACTCAAGAATCATACACTCTGAGAGAAGGAGGTGGAAGGAGGGCCTTGGAAATATAAGCTTTGTAGACAGAAAGACAGATGCTAGCTTCAGAGAGATTAAGACTTTCAAGTGTAGCCACCAGGGGAGAGAGCCAAATCCAGGGTGTGTCTCTTTAAGTGAGCAGGACCCTCATCTAACTCAGTAAGATGTATACATCTCATCAGGTCTTTGAAATCTGTATTAAAAAAGAGACCAAAGGGGATTCTTACATTTATGTTAAAATCGCCCTAAAACCAAGATTCTATCAAAGCAAGGCGTAAGAAAAGTTAACAGATCAGAGAAATACTCTGAAGTTTAGGGGGTCTGTAGAAGAGAACATAAATTAGAGGGGCCTTTAATTTGTCATGAAACAAAGTGGTTCAAATGAGGAGAAGTTAATTAAAGAGTTTCATTGGAGTGTGGTTCATTAAATAAGATCTTAATCTCTGTGAATCACATCAAGCCAACCTCCTCGACTTATTGTTCTATTGTGAAGGACATGTTTTATTTAATGCAACACAGGACCTAACAAAGAATTATCAAATAAATATCTAACTAATTAGAAAGTATGAAATCAAGTCAGGAAGAAGAAGATCTGACATTTAACAACCCAAACATTACCAAGTTAGAAAGTTCTCCATAACGAAAAGTCCATTATAGTTCTTCTTCTACTCAAGCGTGACACTAACCCTTACTGTCTGCTAGTTCCCCCCCCCCCACCCCGACTTCACACCTTTGTATCAGGCTTTACCCAGAACCACAGAAGCAGTTGCACCTACGTTCTCGCTGTTGTGGTCTGTTTCACTGGGACAGCCGAAAAGCTCCCGCCGCAGCAGGTTGCCATCGTACTCCAGAAAGGTGAGGTAGAGATTCCGGAAAAACTCCACGTGCTTGTTCTTTACTCGCAGCTTTTTGGGGGAATTCCAGTGGATCACCTGGGCAGAAGAAACACAGACAGAAAAGCAGTGAAAACGGTTTTCTGGGTCCTTTTTTCTTTGTCATTTTTCTTTGTAAACCAGTTGCATCCCATCAAATCATAAACATCCTGGTTCAAGGATTTAGGGAACTGTCAAGGGAACATTTTGAAAGGGGACATTTTGAAAGGAAACATTTTAACCATTCAAACATTGGACAGACTAACTTGCTAGAGTCTGGCATTAAGCTTCTCACTTTTTCTTTTACTTATGACACTTTAAAGATTGTCTCCAAATACAACTATCGAAAAAGAACATGGAAGTGATGAGGTTGCTTTTCATTGTTACACGAAATCCT
Organism: Notothenia coriiceps; assembly: GCF_000735185.1. Taxonomy (NCBI): domain Eukaryota; kingdom Metazoa; phylum Chordata; class Actinopteri; order Perciformes; family Nototheniidae; genus Notothenia; species Notothenia coriiceps. Next base: position 109,286 of record NW_011361056.1, read on the forward strand.
GAATCCAAAGAGCACCTTAAACCGCCGATATTTAGATGTTTTGATTTCTACAACAGCAAAACCATGGGTCTGATCCTAACTGTTTTCATACAAAGTAACAATAAAATATTAATACAATAAATGAGAGCATAGCATCACATCTATCTAATGACAGAGGGGGTCGTATACGTATTCAGAATACCTTTATTCGTCTTACAGAGGGGCAATTTGCATTTGTTACAGCAGGTAAAGAGTTAAAGACCGCTTAATATCACTCAAGAAGCATGCCAAAGAATATTACAAGATAAAAGAGTCCTGTACAAACTCTAAAGTCTCCTGAGACAAATGTAAAATGTGTGATATTTGGCTATATAAATAAACTTTGATTGATTGATCACATGTGGGCGCTCCAAGGCATTAGTTAATAGGTTCAGCCGGGAAAAAGCACCTTTAACAAAAATAACTGCATACCTGCTTTTCAGTTTCCACCGAGTGAAGTAAGAGTATGTATTCCTTTATAGTTTTTGTTATCGGTATTTAACGTAACATAATATTGTCATTTGTTAATTTGGCTGTTCCCAACTGTGTGTCAATTCTGCTCGGTGAATTTGACAACATCAAGACTCATTCATCCATACTGTTAATATTTGGCTCATTTGAAAGGAAGTCTAATTTATGCTTGATATTAAACGAGCTGTGACACGGACGAAGCCAATAAAACATCGGCAGGCATTGTGACCCACATCGTTGCTGTTGTATCTTTGCTGTGTAATGGAGGCCAATCAAAATGTGGGCAGATGTCAGGGAGATTAATCCCTGCTTCCACTTGGGCATTTATTTTGGGGAAAACTGCTGAGATTGAGCCATGAAGCATAATCAAATATATCTTTGAAACAGTCTGTCACATATGCATCAAACGTGCATCAACAGGGAATAACAGGCTTTTTACCCATCTCCTAGAACGTGAAAAGACATGACGTTTTACAAGGTTAACATAATCCATAATGCTTTTACTCTGCCTCTCAGTGTGCGGTCCGCAGTGTGTGGCTGGCTGGGACTCCTGAATAATGTAGGTCAGGTATTGTGTGTGTGTGTGTGTGAGACAGAGTGTGAGCATATTGGGGACAGCAGGGGCTCACCTTGAGGTCCGACACGTCTTTGTAGCACTTCTCGGAGCGGGTGTGGTCGGACAGCTGGACGTTCCAGAAGCAGGGCAGCTGGTGCACCAGGAACGGGTTCTGCTTGATCACAGCGTTGAAGATGTCCTGCGGACACACACACACACACACACACACACACACACACACACACACACACACACACACACACACACACACACACACACACACACACACACACACACACACACACACACACACACACACACACACACACACACACACACAGATTTCAAACTAAAGACCAATTTAGAAAACATAGTCAAATAATGTCTGTTAAAAAACTTTCTTAAATTATCATACAGTACATATATAGTATAGTATATAGTAATTATATATATATACATCTCTTTTTTTTTACTTAAGCCAAACACTTTAAAACAATGCAATCCAGTATTAGTAAGTTATTAGTACAAATATACCGCTGTATATATCTAATGTTCATATAACTATATTCATTTGATCTTTCACACTTTTACTTCCTTTGTTTATGTACACATTTTTTATTATTTGCACAAATATAAACAGACATTATTTTGTATTTATTTATCTTTTATTAAATCAATATTAAAATGGAGCAAATGTCACGAAACCCAATTTCCTCCATGACAAATATCATTAAGTATTCAGGTATATACACTATATATATTTATATTTATATTTATGCATACATATAGAAAATATCTGAACATGTCTTTCATACTTTATTATCATTTTTCTATAAAAATCTAATATTTTATTATGTTCTTGATTTTTTCCACCTATTTATGAACGGTCCAAATATAAGTGCACACAGTTTCCAAAGATAACAGATCATCAATCATTATTTAGTTATGGATAGAGACGGTTTCTTCCTGACTCTTCTCTTTAGTAAGGGGTTTTGTACGTCTCCAGATGTTCCAGATGTTCAGGCTTTAATTCCTTAAAGCCTGTGTAATCGTAAAGCTGAATGCTTCAAATTGCTTTGAGCTTACCTTTAGTCCTTTGTTACATTTTTAACAAAACAACTTTTTTGACTTCGGGACATTCAGAGTCACAAGACTAAAGTCTGAGTGACAGATTCCAGCTTGGTAATTACAGGCATAAAACTCTCTGAATGCTGTGATAAAGATGGCTGCCAGTCCATTGGAGGAGCTCATACAGCAAAATGCAGATGCAATGCTCAAGCTATTGCAAAAACCCTGTTCCTTTTCCAAACTGCATACCCTGCGGGACTATCCTAATGAAGTTTTAATTAAAATCTCATAAACGCACCTCTCATCTAGATGAGCTCTGAATAGCTCCCAGATAATGAAGAGACCCTTCGCCAAGGTCTCAGTGTCTTGCCTTAATACTTGTTACACATAGAATTCTCCATAGTTTAAGATAAATATATTTATGACCTTCAGGTACACTCAGCTGGGATGGATAAAGTGTACTTTAAAGGGGCCATATTACGCTAATGTTCAGGTTCATATCTGTATTTAGTGTCTCTCCTGTGACATGTTTCCATGCTTTAATGTTCAAAAAGGTCCTTTATTTTTCTCATACCGCCCATGCTAAAGCACCTCTTTTCACCCTCTGTCTAAAATTAGACAGGGGGAACTTTGGGATTTTAGCCTTTGCACATGCACACAAAAATATATAAACACACTACAGGAAAGGGAAAACCCCTAAAAGCACAAAAGGGCTTCTATAAGGAGTCAGTCTGCTTCAAAATGCTTGTCAGATCATTGGATATCTTCTGAAACCTCATGCCCAGCCCACCTTTGAGCCAGAAAGGAAACTGAGGGCTGCATTTTGACCGTTCTTGTGACTTTCCAAAACCAAAAAATCACTCCCACTTTTACAAGAAAGATTAGTCAAGTGTGGGGAGGTTAGAAAGTATTAAGGGCTTTGACTTTTAAAAAAATGTTCATTCTTCAAACTAATTCCCTTCGTCAGTTTTCCAGTGGACAAGTGAGTGTAACATGCTGGAAATATAAGAGTGTGTTTAAAGGTGTAACCTTTTATCCCCTTTTGTTTGATGTGTGGTGCAGCCCGGAGGAGGCTGACAGCATGTTTTACACCATGTTTTCCAGTGCTGGCATACACAACAGGCAGAAGTGGTTTGACCTTTAGACGCAGCTGGATAACAAGCTGTAAGAAGTACTTCATTTGAAGCATTTGAGCACTTTACTGCAGCTCAGTTTAACTTCATGTTCAGGTAGCAGTAGCAAAAAAAAACAAAAGGGCACGGTCTTAAAGAGGCCGTATAATGCTTTTTGGGGTTTATCCTTTCCTGAAGTGTATTATAAAAGGTTTTAGTGCATGTAAATGGTCTGCAAAGGCTAGAATCCCAAAGTTCCCTCCACACAACGCCCCCCCCACCCCCCCTGCCTGAAACCCATCCAATGGACTTCACTTACATAACATCACTATGTAACACTCACACATCTATTGGCTAACTCCAAAACATTGTGCTTGATAGGATAAGGGGCGGGACATCTCTAAGTGGTTGACCAATCACAACGGAGCCGGCCAGCTAACCAATCAGATCAGACTGGGCTCTGGTTTCAGACAGAGGGTGAAAAGAGGTGCTGGAGCACAGGCAGTATGAGAAAAATAAAGAACTTTTTGAACATTAAAGCATGGAGACATGTCACAGTAGAGTGGAAAATACAATAAGAGACCTGAAAATAAGCAAAATATATCCCCTTTGAATGTTTGGTCAAACTCCCACAACCAATACAGATGTTTTTGTGATTTGTCCATGTGAAACGGTTCATTTTGAGTTATGTCGAAAGGTATGTGTCTGTGTGTGTTACCTGGTCTGCCAGGGAGGTGGACAGCATGCTCATTAGTTCCCTCTCTGCAGTCAGCCTCCACATCTGCTCCCATCTCAGCTTCCTCAGACGATCCAGCAGAAGCAAAATCACCCCTGAAAAGCGTGCAGAAAGAGATAGCTTAAAGAACAGAGAGATCTGTATCTAGCTGCCTGCTAAAGGTGATAACGTCCAATCACAAGGCTGTAAATCACATCCCTGTGTTTTCTGAGATAAAACCGCAGATTTAAAACCTAAAGACTGACCGTCATTGAATGGGAAAACAGGTTCATATCCTCCTGGGGACACACAAAGAATTATAACTTTTTTCTTGACTAAAAATCAAAAGCATCTTCTTCTCAGTTCCCTGGCTAATAAAAGAAATATTCTGGCCTGGTACAAATAAAATCAAGCAGCCAATTTTGGACGGAGGAAATATGGTGGATTTTATTTGTGGAGCAGAAAATGTTTCGCACCCCGCTGAGCTCCATCTGTTGCCGTGGCCACGAAGCTGACCGACCACAGTTGAATTGGAGTTTTCTTTGGTCAAATTGCTCTTCTGTGTTGATGTAAAAAATGTCTTTCTTTTTCTGAGAACTGCTGTTAAGTCACAATAACAGGAATTTAACAGTAAGAGCATAGCAGTGAACAAAATAAAGGTGTTCAGGGGGCAATCTACAGAGCGTCGGCAGCAGGTCGTGCGGTTTGTTGTGGGCAATAGAACTATTATCCTTCAGCTCCAAACAACAGAGAGTTATAAGTCTTCTGAAAGAGAATTCCTGCTGGGTTTGAGGGGGGGAATATATATAAGCAGGGTGAAAATAATAACATGGTGTAATGGAATTCAATGAATTCTACTGTCGGCTTTAAAAAATATGTTTTTCCACACAAACGAGCAACAAAACTGCCTCACTGCTGCTCTACTTTACTGTGAGGCTCTGAAATGAATATTTCAGAGGAAAAAAAGGAACACAGAAAACTGCAATAATAAAAAAAACATTTCATATGCACATTTTTTCCCTAACTTTTTATGTTTGTATAAATATTTTTTATTCATTTGTTTGATCTTTTATTGGAAATGTGTATCCAACTCATATTCTTTAAATATTTGTATTTCATTTAATCTTTCAATAGTACATTCTTAATTTAAATGTATCTTTTATTTGATTTCATTTCAACAAAACCCAACATAAAGTTTTCTGATTATTACAGATGGATATATTGGATACATAAAGAGAAATTCAATCCTTACAGTAAATGTTAATGTGTTTAAATGCAATACATTTACTAAATATACTGTCACAATAGGAGTAGGAAATGTACATCAAATGTCCATTGATGTACACTACCATTTAAAACGTTTGTAATATCCTGGTTGTAGAAGGTCCACTCTACAAAAACATGTTGTATGAAAGTTTTGTTTGGAACATTGAAAAGTAAACACTTTTAGTTGATAATGGTTGATCCACACTGTCAACTGGAAGTCAGGAAGACACAAAGGTTAGCATCAAAATGTGTGCAGATTTAAATATAAATCTGTTCCTGTTTCAGTGTGAAGTGCAAAAATAATGTCTTAAAAGTAAATTGCCAATGGTTTGAGGTCTTCCTGGCGCTGCTTCATTTTCTGGATATTTTTTCATACTTCAAGCATACTCAAAAATCAAGAGCTTAGCATTAATTGCGCTTATAAGTAAGGACAGGGAAACCGTTTCATACAGACCGACCATGCTACCATGAGAACATAACGTCCTCTGGACTCACCAGTGTTGAAGCCCCGGCCCAGAGCTGGCCACGGCCGGTGGTTCTTCCAGAGGTTCCCCAGGTACCAGTCACTCTGGTTCTCCACCAGACCCAGAACCTGCTGACCTGAAAACAGCAGACACAACTTGACTTATTTTTCACATTCTCTACATAAACTTTAGTACCTCTTTTATTTAGGTAACTTACATTTAATAGAGAGTTTTTTCATTATCTACTCTCTTGTGTTTATGATTGGAAGTTATGCATCGTGTCCTGGGGGGTTTGTCTGATTTGAGTTGAGTTCAATTTTGCATATCTTTAATATGTGGCAAACATCCCTGAAGTAATATTTATTAGAAAAGATTTTTAATTTACTTCTTTTGGCAAACACATTATTGTCATCTTGGACGGACTGCTTTGGGGATTTGAATGAACTTTTTTTCTGAAAACTTTTACATCCTTTCGAACACAGCATATACTGTACTAGGGCTGCTCGATTATGGCAAAAATCATAATCTCGATTATTTTGGTCAATAATTGATATCACGATTATTAAAAACGATTATCCATTTACTTTGAAAACATCAATTTATTGAAAAAAAGAAAGAAATGTGAACAGTATGTTTATAACAGTTGATTACCCTGAACTCTAAGTATAATTAAACTGAAAAACCAAAAAAGATTAAAAAAAAAATCGTTTTATTTCGATTATGTTGTTTTCATAATCGTTGCAAGCCAAAATCTCCGATTTGAGTACTGACTATCGACCTCTAGCTACCTGGAGTTAACCAGGGAAATAGCAGGTTCTTCTTAGTTTAACCGTTGTTCTTGACCAAAAAGATGAACATAGAATATATAGAAGAATGAAAAGAACCGTTTGAACCAAAAAATCCTGAATAATACTCGGATCTTTTTCAATCGTAAATACAAGAGAAGATAAAAGGGAGATTCCCGTAACGATTTTCTTTGAGACTTATCCTGATACTTCAACGAGTGTAAATCAAAATTCGGTTTTATTTTTATTTACCATACCCCATATCGATCCCGACGAGTAATTAGCATAAAATTNGGCCTTTTATATAGGCTTATTGCATCTGAATTACTGTTACAATGAAGGCTCCATAATCAGCCCACAGCATATAGGCAGGGGTAAAGTGCTATGTGCGAGTAGGGGGCGGACCTCACCTCCTCTAGGGGGGTCCGGGGGGATGCTCCCCCGGGAAGATATTTTTTTAAATATTGAAGTTGAAAGCATCAATCTGGTGCACTTTGAGAGCAACATGAAGAGATCTATGGATACATCTCTCAACACCCAGATGAAACACAACTGTAATCAGATTTTCTTTTTCTTTATGGATATTTTACAAATCACTCCCCTTTCAAACTGTATTCTTGTTTTACTGTCATATAGAATTTCATACCTGTTTTTCATTTATTACTCTTATATTACTATCTGACATCACATATATCGTAGCATTAAAGTTCACAGTTTATTTATAATTAGATACATTTTAATTTTTTTTTTTTTTTATAAATAATAAAAAACGTGTTTATTGGGGGAGGGCAGGAATGTCATGGCCCCCCCACGGCGCCGGGTCTGGTGCTAATACACATGAAGCTCTATTGAAACACCAGAAGAAGAAGAGAAACGTCTGAAGTTTAGTTACACCAAACATATTAGTCATTATTAAACACTAACTCCTTGATGAATTGCATTTATGGACAACGATCAAGAGTTACGTTGTATACCCTGTACGGGCTCTCTCTCACTTTACCACACAGATCATTATTTAGTTAAACTGATCAGGGATCAGATAACCACTGCAACAAGTCACTCTATAACCATGTGTGTAGACATCGCTGGTTCCTTCCTTTCACTTTCATGTGCTTGGAAGAAAACTGATCATTTAAATGTAACCTCAGCTGCCATTCTCACTGAGAGGATTACAAATAAGTAATGAACGTAGACGGATAGTAGATTATTTACACCTTTTCAAAAAAGGTCTAGTATGCGTCTCAAAAAGGTATTCACTTCAGTCACGCATCTCCTGCCACCATCTCAGGCTTGATACATACATTCAATACAAGAAGAAAATCACACAGATGATGTAATACAAAGGAACTATGAGGATTACCCTGTGGCTTTTAACGATTGTTTTGTCAAAGTGCTATTTCCAAGGTCTAGAATAAGCTCTTATTCTCAGCAGGAGCTCGCATGTCGACAAAATAATGTGTGTTGTGATGGAAAAAGTGGACTTTGAGTTGGAATTTAATTTTCTATTTTATTACAGGTGAAGGCAATTGGTTGTGTATTCCAGCTGCTGGGAAATTGTTATACGTTTAATACAATACTTGAGAAACACACATATTTGTCGGAGACATTTCCTTATTTTTAAGATTGTACCATCGTTAAACTAGAGGCCTGTTTTTCTCTCTCCGTCTCTCTCTGTCTCTGTGCAGTCGTGTGTGTGTGTGTGTGTGTGTGTGTGTGTGATCAGGTGTGTGTTTGGTTTCTGAATGTGGTTTCTGAATGTGTGTATGGCTTTGCAGGGCTAGGAGGAGCTGCATTGTTTAAAGTAGGACAGTGCTGACTGATGCTGCTACCTGAATAAAAAACAAAGAGTCAAACGTTGCTGTTACCGTGTTTCATCATTTCCCTCTTCAAACGTGTTGTTTTAGCTTTGTGAACCCAAAGGAACACTCACTGTCACACACAGAGTAGACAGTGTGTATCTATACTTTCAGGGACACACAACAGTTTACCACCTTTCTGAGATAAAGGGCCACTCTATTTTCATGTGTCAGCGTCAGTTTACTCAACAAAGAGCCAATAAAAACCGTTTTTGTGTTTCTGGAGAAGCTTTGTCAAGTCAGCCAATGAGCTGTAAGAACGTTTAGGGTCCCTATTAGCATGTTAGCATACACAGTAGCAGGGTCATTCCAGAATTGGAGGACATTTCATGTCCCCCATATAAAAAAATCTAATAATCCATGCCCAAAATGCTAAAACATGCACTTGTGTTAAACATACTTGTCTTGAGACAAAATGTATATAAAGTTGTAGAAAAAGTGGTTTCAAAATATTATTTAAATGATCAAATAGCTCTCGAACACCCCCTAAAATGGCATTTTTCTCTTGTCCCCGCTTCTTGGTGACCAACTTGCATGTCAAATATAATAATAACATTTAAAATAGGGATTTTATTTACTTTTCTTTGGTATTATTCTATTGATATATGTCTCTTGTAATGGTAAAATCAATTTGTTAAATCATAAACATATTTTAAATAACAGTAATTTTGCACAGAAGGTGTGTCCCTCAACATGCGTTCAACCCTGTTACCCAAAACTTTTTAGATTGGAACAGGAAGTGAAAAAACTGTAAATCAGATGACACAGTGGAAAGGAAATCAGCAAGCCATGTGCTAGTGCCATGGGTAGACCAAAACTAAGTCCTCTCTTTTATTTTTCATATTTTTACAATCCTTTCAGTCTTCAAAGAGTGTGGCACTCTGACCCACTCAACCCTGTTACTGATATTAAAATATAAAGCATATTAATTTCAAAGTTATCTTTTTTGCATTAGATATCCAAGTTTGTCCTTGCCTTGAAAGTAGCATTACATGCTACATCTAGCAATAATTTCTGAGATTAAAACTCAAATTAGCATTGATTTTCAACCCTGTTACTATAATTAGAGTAACAGGGGTAATTCTTCATTGGAAAATATACATTTGATGCCTAGCTGGGCAAATCACTTTTTTTGATGGTTTATTATCTGTTTTTCCTAAATACATAAAACATTTTTATAACATAAAAGGTTCATTTTTCAAAAATGTTGGAGCCTAAATTGTCCTCCAATTCTGGAATGACCCAGCACGCGACTACCAAAAATGAGTAGCATGTAGATGAGCAAAGCTACAAAAAAATACAGGACATAAGGGCAAACCCCCCACCTTATGATCATACATTTGTATTTTATGTAACCCTAACTGAAATATCCCACCACAATAAACTTGGGGCTTAATCTTTAGATTTATGGACAAAAGCATCTGCCAAATAAATAAAAGTAATTATACAAAAGTGATTTCTGTTGTAGTGAAAGAGACTTTAAAAGTAAGCTATACAATTAGAAGTGAACATTTCTACTACTTTTTGATTAGTTTTTTGAAAAGAGTATTTTCTCAGTTCATACAGTTGTATCTTTAGCCTGTGGTCCTGTTGTTGGGTTGTTTGACGCTGAGGGGACGGTGGGCTGACCTCACTGCAGATGAAATGAGAGCAGGAGAGTGGAGCACCCAGTTTATCGGCTCCCTGGAGTCTGCCGTCCCTTAACTTCTCTTTAATGACGGTCTCACGACACCATTTCTCTTATCGCTCAGGCTATTAAAAGTTTTAGTGGAGCTGCTCATTAATTCAATTTAAAATTGAATGCATGAATTTTAGTTGACTTTTTAGATCGTAAATTCAGAGGATTGGATGAAGTTATAGCCTTGCAGTGCATGGCAGGGTGTACCGTGGCCCTGAAGTGCAGAGCACAACGGAATAACAGAAAAGACAACAAAAGAGGAACAACTTCTTTCAAGGTTTAGCAAATTGCTATTGGGTTTTTATAAATTGCTGTTCTGTCCTCTGTTTTGTTGCTTTTATGCCAAAGGGGGGCTTTTGAGGGTGTAGCTTCACCTGCAGCGGTGTTTGTTAAGCAGAACAACATCAAAGTTAGCTTGACCTTTCAAAAACTAAAACCTATATGGTCATATTTCTGGCACAAGCCTTAAGGAAGCCACGACAGTCCCAGCACCTGATTTGTGTTAACCAGGAATTAGGAAATAGTTCCATGATGTCTTTTTATACTAAATAGTAAGTGGCAATGTTTTGAAGAAATTAAAGTTGTGTCCTGATGATTGGTGCTATGAAATGTCAGAGAATCACTCATTGTATAACATTTTTATCCTGAGGGATCCATCAATGTCCAAACCAAATGTTATGGCAATCAATATAAGAGTTGTTTAGTCTTCATTTAGGTGGAGGACTCACCAATCGGCCAAAAGCAAAGCTGCTGGCATGGCCAAAAAGTTATTGTAAATTACACTCCTTATCCTTTGAAGAACTATAATTCAAATGTCGTTTTTTTTTGTTGCAAAAAGAGGAAGACATACAGGCAGTTACAGGGCCACTCGATATCTGTGAGTCCATTTCGAAAGGAGACATGAAAAGAAGTGAGAGAATTACATTTCCAAACAGTTTTTACGACATTTACTTTTTTTTAAAAGGAGGCTTGTAACACTATAAAACCCATCATTCCAAAATGGTAAACAGATCATTAATAAACTTGTGTTAATAGTAAATCAATACTGCATTTGATGCTATATTGTGTGAAACTAAAATATATGTTGATGGTTTGCAAACCTTTTAGATAATATAACATTTATAAACATTACATAGGGCCAGAGACCAACTATCAACCATTAACAAATTATTAACTATGTGTTTATAGATGCTTATAATAGCCAACCAAATAATGTTTGTAGAACGTTCACAAACTAACCACTATTAACAAAGTGTCCATCCATCTTATCGTCTGGTTCTCTTAAGTTTGGTCTTATGGTGAATCATGGTTCTATGCTGACACCTAGTGGTCATCTTTTTTGGCCTCTGTATCCTTTCAGAAGGTTTTAAATTGATCTCACAGTACAACAATATTTAAGAATAAACCACCTTAATAAATGCTTATTCCATGTCTATTAGTTCAATCTGTGTTTTATAAACTTTTGAGACAGTGGTAAAAAGCACATCATGGTTTCAATGCTGAAGCAGATTCTCACTTAATGCCAAAACAACAGCCTTTGTCAAAAGTTCCCACAAGTGTCCTGTCTTGTAAATCGTTGATTAACAGATTATGTCATCCTCCCTAATCTTATCCCTATAACCTGAATGTAAACCGCTTCATGAAGACCATCTTAGATGTTTTGGTTTGATATTGTATAAAATAATATTTACTCAAGGTCAAGACACTTGAACCATCACCATCAGAGCTAGTATTACCTTAAAGGTCACCTATTGTGCAAAATCCACTTGTTCATGTCTTTTCTGCATAAACATGTGTCCTCTCCTTTTCTCCTGATCCATTTCTATAAAAACCTGTATGAAAATCAGCTGATCAGATTTTGGCCACTTTATGATGTCATAACGTTTTTTTGGCTTGTGTAACCATTAGCCAATAACCAACCTAGCGCTAGCTTTAGCTAACGGAACAAACTTCCGAGTAAAATTGGAAAACACTGGTAATTCATTATTCTATCATTTGTAAAACTACGGTGTTAAAAACGACAATTTCAAAATACAGATTCTAATGGTCAGATATAGATATACAGATAGCCTACTAAAGATACTAAAGATAGGCAGGTACTTGCTTTCAAGCAGAACACGGGGGAAACCATAGGGGAAAACAAATTTAGCGGGAGTGTTTACGTGTTCGGCGTAATGACGTACAACGGCCTCGACAATTTCTGTCGTCCTATTCAGCCACTTGGTAACAACCATCGTTTTTCAGACACGTAAACTCTTCAAAAATCACCAGTGGGGTCACTGCTGATGTATTTCATGTCGTAGAACAAAACGTGATCCGTCTCTTAAATTTGTGTCAACCACAGACCTTATTTCAAGCTATTTTCCAAAACCCTATGGAAAAAATGCATTGCTTTTTGACGAAGGAACCGGAAGTGCTAAAAATGCTAACTTACTTCCGGGTTTTAGGACGCGTCACTGCGGTTCTCTATTGTGTTCTTTTTAACCAAATATCTCTCAGAGGGGCGTGGGGAGGGGCTCCTTATTTAAAGTAACATACAAAGAATCAGCACTTTTCAAACAGGGCTGAAACAGAGGGGATTATGGGATGCTACAATGATCTGTTTGGTATTTGGAGCCAAACACTTCCGAGACATGTCTTGTATATATCTGAGACCTATAATATATTGATGAAAAAGAGTATAATAGGAGACCTTTAAAGTAAAGATTGTCTGATGGATTTATTCAAACTTCTTTTTTTCCTGTGCTTTCAACCACATCTCAAGGTCTCCTTTCAGGGGATGCAGGTCCAGTTTCATGGAGAATAGGTTAACATTGTGTCTGCTTCTCGCCTGATGAGTGTATGTACGACCGTGATAGAGGCAGGCAACAGCGATGGAGAGCCCCCCCCCCCCCCCCCCACAGGGCCGAGCGCAGTCTCCTCACGTAGGACCTGATGGAGATTGTCTGCAGTGGGTCGATTGAGGCGATCAATCACTGTCTGCAGACCTTCCTCATGCTAGCAGCAACAAGCACACAACCATTCCTCCGACATCACTTCCCCTGGGAGAACAAGATACTCATTTCCTCCTTCAGCCAAATGGTAACAACATAGAAATTCAGCTTCGACACACTCAAAAGTCACCACAACATGCCTGTTTTCAGACTTTGAGAAAATGCTTTGACATTTTTGTAATTTATTTGGAATTGTATGAAAAGCTTTCAGAGCAGCAGTTCTCTGTTACTGTTTTCATTATGAAACCTGAGTCACAGTTCGAGGAACATTTATTCATTTCTGCCACTCGTGTAGAACTGGAGTAAGTGATGGAAATCTGAAATATTTGGACGTATGTCGCTGCCAGGAGGTAACATTACTGATATTCTGGAAATTCCCCAGAGTGCAAGGGTGTAGTTGTACTGTAACTACTTGTGATTAAATTGGATCTCCGCCTTCAGGGGAAATGTAGGGTTAAGAACCTTGCCCAAGGACACTTCAACATGCAGACTTAAAGGAGCCTGGGTTGAACTGCAGACTTGTTGGTAAGTGGATAATGAACTGTTTGTCTGTAGTTTTACACAGGTGAAACAGAAAATGACGTTCTGGCGATGAAAATGAAACAGTGTTTCTGCAACTTTTGTCCCTGATTGTGATTTAAAGATGAACTGTTAACAAAATAACTGGTAGTCCCTGTCAGCATTGGTTGGTGATTGGCTAATGGTTACACAAGCCAAAAAAATCGTTATGACATCATAAAGTGGCCAAAATCTGATCAGCTCATTTTCAGCAAATCCTTTTTCCTGAAACTTTCAGAATCTCTTTATACAAAGGCGACACATGTTTGTGTAGAAAAGACATGAAAAAGTGGATTTTGCATAATAGGTGACCTTCAGTAAGACAGTGACGATATCACCAACTCCCCTGAAACACTCTTTGACTACAGAACAGGAAGGAAAGAAATGTGTATGAGTGGTTTATTTCTGATTTCAAAGGCAGGCTATAGGGAAAATGTCAGAAAAACAAACACATTACAACAATATTGCTTATTAATGCTGATGCATGTCTTCTTCACATGTGCATTTTCAGTCTTGTGAAATCAGAGGGAAAAAAACAATCAAATGTCCCTTTTCTTTGTGACTTAAAGTCTCACGTTACATCCAAGCATTGTCAACGACACAAAAAGGGCATGTTGAACACTGACACACTCTCAGCTTTTTTCAGCTTTTGATATGATGTTAACAGTCACACACAACACATTTTAGGAATGCTTTGCTTTAGTTTGTGCTTATCCTTATGGGTTTTTTCCTTGCAGACTTGTGTAGGAATTATACATGAATGAAATGGGGGGAAAAACTTGAAAATGCAGAATAGCGCTTTACATATATCAGCAGAACCTTCTGAAGCATCGAAGGGAGAACCTCTAGCTGCGCATGCGTTATCAAATGCAAACAAGGGTGAACATATTTGTATGGTGCCATAGTGTTTTATACACAGATATGATGACACACACAGTAAACACTGCAGGCGAGAAATTATAGAGGAATTGATTGTGGAAAGAAAGGAACAGCAGTTCTAGCAAAAGTCAGTATGTTCATTACTGGCAGTAGCAAGGATCATTTCTGCTTCATAAAAACAATGTGAGCCAGGCACTCCCAAAAGACGCATCGTGGGATGGTTTTTTTAAGCTGGGCAAGGTCCTCTAGAAAGATTGTTGGCCGAGTGTTTTGGGCAAACAGTGTCACAGATCAGGGGTCAGATGTTGTGTAATACAGAGACGGAGGACCCAGAGGCAGCAGAGGGATCCTGACAGTAGGCACTCATGGTGGGCGGACCCTGGGTCAGTGATCCAAGAGGGTCCACGCACTGCTGATGAGAACAAGAGAGCGAGAAGTAGAGATCATGGATGACATTTCATGTAAAACATAGGAGTCCATTCTGTGCATAGACCCTATAAGAGTGGTGCATTGTTTTTTGTTTTTGTAGCACGACGAGGAAGTTACCATTGCAAGAGCTCACTTGATTAAAAGCAATGGGATTTTTCTATTTTGGAATATTGCCGGCAATAAATTCTCCGCATATTAACACCACTTTTATAATAGTTGAACCATGAATGCAATAATTAACTACATGATGGTTGCGAGAGTTCACGTCACCAGCGCTAAGCTAAAGGTGGCTAATGTTTGGAGTGTTTAATTTAGTCTGATTTAGCCACCTAGCTAACCACCGTTCTCTATGACACTCACAAGCTTTGGATATTGCAGAGTGGGGT
Source organism: Notothenia coriiceps (assembly GCF_000735185.1). Taxonomy (NCBI): domain Eukaryota; kingdom Metazoa; phylum Chordata; class Actinopteri; order Perciformes; family Nototheniidae; genus Notothenia; species Notothenia coriiceps. The sequence goes on from NW_011361056.1 coordinate 124,520, forward strand.
ATTTACTGATGTATATTATGTCGTAAAAGAAAATCTTGTCAGCTTGTATTAACAACAGCCCTTATTTTAGGAAGGTAATAGCAGAATGGACAGACTTATACTGCGTATTAACAGATTCAGGGTTCTATGACTATTAGATTAGACTGAAGCATTCTACTGTGCACCAGTCAATCGTAAAAGCCCAAATGGAGCTTCACCCAAAATAACGCTGAAAGGTCTTGAATACATTGCCTTTGGTGATTGGAGTGTAAATGTGTTGCAAATGGAGCTGCCGTGTGCTTCTAGGGAACACAAATGCCTTTACAAATTGTCAGTATTGATTAACATCCATGTTTTCCCTTTATCCAAAACTGCTGTGTGACTGTGAGGTTGCTTTTACCTGTGAAAGGAGCTGAGGAGGCTCAAACCCTCAGCTGTGGGGGGGGTACGAGGAACGGCACTGTGGCAGAAGCCTACTGACGATCTGTAAGAGACTGACACTGTTAGATAGATACGGCACAAACACGCCTTATTAACTGATATCATCATGCGGGATCATAAAGGCTTTTCCAAAGGGGGGGAAATCATGGACCTAACACTTACCCACATATTATTAAGACCATTTGAATATGACATTCTGATAGAAATTCAAATCTAGTTGCTTTTATTTCTTTCTTTTTTTTTACTGTATGCTCTTGAACCCATAATTACAAACTCACAACATATGAGACACAATGTAATTATGTAGATATTTACAGTAAATATAAGGCTTTAAAATACCTGTTATGTATCATTGAAAGTGGTCAGAAAGCAAACAGACATCGGACACTTTAAGTCAGGCCTATTCAACTGGCGGCCCGCGGGCCGGATGCGGCCCAGAACCAACTCCCGAGTGGCCCAGCCTCCCGTAGCCAAATTCCTACACTAGTACAGACCATGAACGCAACACTCCGCCTTGCATAGAAACCACCAAACCACAACGCAGCACGTTTTTTGAAAGTGCATCTAGTGGTGCTAGTAACGGTGGTCCAATGATAGCAACTCTAAAACATGTCTCTCTCAACTCTGAAGCGGAAACAGAGACAAAACGGTCATTGATCTTGTGGAGCAGATCCAAGTCAAGCTGGACCTTTTCGCGACCGACTTGAGCACGGGTCGGATGGGTGCATTTTCCGACGCTCCCCAAACACATCACATCTCCGGCACAAATCACGGATGTGATGACAGATTTCATTGCGAGGTTGAAAGAGAACTTTGCCGGTCGATTGGATGGACTTGCTCTGCCCACAGAGGTGATGGGCTTTGCCAGAGACCCCTTCACTGTTGCAATAGAGGGGGACGTATCAACCAGAGCAAAGGAAGTGGTCCCCTGCATCGACAAGGGGAAATATACACTGGAACTTATTGACATACAGCGCACTAACGGGCCAGCGAAGTTTTGGAGTGAT
>NW_011361057.1:0-2012 GCF_000735185.1 Notothenia coriiceps
TCCCGCATATTTAGCATATTTCGCAACTTTCCGCATATTTCGCAACTTCCTGCAATTTCACCGCATAAAATCACATAAAAACCCCGCATGTTTAATCGCATAATCAAGGATTTTAGCCCGCATAATCAAGGAATTTAGCCCGCATAATCAAGGATTTTTGCCCGCGTTTTTCTGGAGGGTCTAGAAAGGTTATCATATTCCTCTATTTTCAGTTTATAATAATATAACCTGAACCTTTTTGTTTTAGTTTTAGATGTTTTTTAGAATAGTAACTATGAACCAAATCTGTGTAATCCACATTTTGTGTATCCAGCCAGCTCGACACACTGAAAGACCTTCTGCTGCCTCTCACCTGCCCTTGCGTGCAAATTCAATGGATTTGATGGCGGTGGTGTTGCTGGTGCCTGTCGTAACTCTGAAGGAAGCCACCAGCTCCTGATTGGTTGTTTTCAAAACCAGGATCTGCAACAACAGGGACATGATGGTGAAGGAAACCAGCAAAAACCACTGGACAGCACTCACAAAACAAAGGAACAGCTTATGGTTAAACATTTAATTGGAGAAAAATGTATAAAGTTGGGATTAAGTTATTTATTCTGAAGAACAGAATAACAATTCAGGAGAAATTTCTGGCCTGCATTGATATCTGCTTGATTCTACATGTACATATTCAAGCACTGAGCTTTTTTCTCTCAATATTCATATTGGAAAACTGTGCAATAAGTTCTGTCTGACCTTTCCTTTGGCGTTGCCTGTGTAGATGTACTGCCCCCGCCTGTCGAAGGCAGCCACCACATTGAGGTCTGAGTCGTCGTCCACTGGCAGGACGACGTGTTTGGAGTCTGAGAGCGTCAGCAGGACCGGCGCTGACTTCATGGGACACACCAGCACTTTGTCCCTAAAACACACACACAGATTCTTGTTATAGGAAGGTGTATTAACCCTTGTGCAAAAGTTGCTCAAATGTCCTTAAAGGACAAATATAACAATATAAGTTGAGTTTAATTCACATTCTGTAAATTAAATACTAAGGGAATTCGATTTTTTCACAGTCTGGGATATGTCAAAGATTATGACAGTTTATTTTTGTGCAGGTTAAGATTGTAAATTATAAATAAATACAATTCCAACTTTTTAGTTTAGAAGACTTTCTTAAGCTTCTAAAATGCAAAAATTATATTTATACAAATATCACTTTATCAGTTTTTAATAGGGATGCACCGAATATTCGGCCGCCGAAAATTATCGGCCGAAAATGGTTAAAAAGGCCCTTTCGGCTTTCGGCCGAAAGGGTTCTAGCACCGAAAAAATATCACCGAATGTCAGAGAACAGGGTTACGTTGGTACGTGTTGTTGTGATGACGTAATCAAAACGCGGCGACAAGCACCGCGCGCGACCATGCTCGCGGCTGGCTCACAGCCAACATGTCTGGTGCTTGGAGATATTTAAAAATATCAGAGAAAGAGGCGCGGATTGCGATTTGTAAAACGCGTTCAGCTGACATTTCTCGAGGGGGTGTAACTGCAAAGACTTTCACCACTTCAGGATTACTCCACCACTTGAAATCAAAACACCCGGACAAATATGCGGAGTAAGATCAAATCACAAGCACTGACAGCGAGAGACTTCTTCAGCGCTGCCTCTCATGTGCTTGATGAGAAGAGGAACAGACTTATGGCTGATAAAGCAGAGAAGCTACTGTTCATTAAAAAGAACCTCCCACTTTTCCTTAATAAGTAGACAAGGCTGGCTTATCATAAGCTTATCTAGTTCTACATGTCTACTCTATACCCACTTTCCTGAACAATTTTCATTGTGAGTTATAATTCTCCATCTCAGGTTATCATTAGGGGGAAATGACAGCAGCACAGTGTTCAATATATTGTACTTTCGGTATCTAAATGATACAATGTTGTTTACATTGCTCATGAGGACAGACCACCTTATTTGCAGATTCTTGAAATTGTAATTTAATTTGTAATTGATTGTGGATTTTGTATCCAGTTTTCAC
>NW_011361058.1:0-1645 GCF_000735185.1 Notothenia coriiceps
AGTCGTAATCTGGATCAGGGCGATCCTATCCTGAATTGCTTTGAACTACAGGGACAGAATATGTTCGACTTGTCTGATCCTGGATCACAACAAATGGGATTTCAAAATCTGATCGGCTCTGATTGAGATTAAAAGTTTTTGAACTACTGGGCCCAGTAGATAAGATAACACTGTAATCCCCTCCTCCCTGACATCAGTAGAAATCTCTCCCTCTTCCACCTTATCCAAACCTCAGCTGCCTGGATTTTAACACAGTGGAAAATAGTAATTTAACATTGTATTGCTTGATTACAAAACCCTGAGAGGCCTTGCTCTGAGCAATCTGACTTTATGTGCCATGGTCCGAAAGGTGCAATAAATAAAGTCTTATCATTATAATAATTAACTTATAACATTTTTACCTGGCATAATAGCTTCGGTCTGACGTCACAAAAAGATACCTTTAAGGTACCTTGTTAAAAAAGAAGTCCACATCAGATCTACTTCCTCTTCTTAATCCAAAAAATCTATAAACTATAAACAAAAATGTTCATGGTCATTTGAAGTTCAACCCAAAACATCTTCTACGTAACCGATTCAAAATGGAGTATTTGTGACAACTCACCACGGTGTGCTGAGCCACGCCTGCACAGCCGTTCCTGCTGAACGTACTCCTTTGTTCTATGAAAAACAACAAAGGTCTCTACTGCGTCCGTTTCTGTTCCACTAAACTGCCGCAGGCCATTTGTGATAGCCCCTGTGGCAGGGACCACACACACCTGAACCCATTGGTAATGTGTGTGGGGGACAGCTGCAGTGTTTCAAGAACAATCTCCACACACACACCCGCACACAGTGTTTTGCCACATGTATCGTTGACATGTTTAGTTCTTTTTTTGTTTTGTTGTAACACCTTGTGCGGCATGCTTTGGCAATATGTTTTTGATGTAGTCATGCCAATAAAGCTCCTTTGTATTTGTGTTTCATTTTAACAGTTTGTTTCTAGATTCCATGACATCAGTGTACCAGTGTTCAGGGCTCACCGTCTCCCCAGAACTGGGTCTTGAGCCAGCCGGGCCGGGGCAGCACGGCCCAGCGTTGGGAGCAGTACCGCTCTCGGTCCGTCTCAGTGAAGGCCATGGGGGGGAACATGTCCGTCACATTGTTGCTCTCATAACACAGATTAATCTCTGTGCATGCCTGCAAACACACCACAGGAGCAGTGTGTGATCATCAGTGTGTGATCCTCAGTGTGTGATCCTCAGTGTGTGATCCTCAGTGTGTGATCCTCAGTGTGGATCATCAGTGTGTGATCCTCAGTGTGTGATCCTCAGAGTGTGATCCTCAGTGTGTGATCCTCAGTGTGTGATCATCAGTGTGTGATCATCAGTGTGTGATCATCAGTGTGGATCCTCAGTGTGATCATCAGTGTGGATCCTCAGGCCCCGGCCCCACGAGGACGAAAAGGTCGTTTGCGTTACTGTTTAGTGTCATATAGACCATTCGGCCACACGAGGACGACCGCATATGACAGTAAATAACTGCGGAAACGATAACGGGTCCCAAGGTGGATAGAACGGCATACGCAACGCTCTGGGGGGTCCAACGGCTCCGTGTGTAAGCCCTATACGATCATTTTCTGATAATGATGAGGCAATAGCCCCGC
>NW_011361059.1:0-2864 GCF_000735185.1 Notothenia coriiceps
ATGTGTTGCATTACTTCTACAGTAAAAGTATGAAAATACAGGTAATTACTGTAATTTATGTACAGCAAGGTACCATAATACCTCAGATCTGTTCTGCTATATCACAGTAATTCCATGGGCTTGGCAACTGTAAAGTCACAGTATTTAGTTGTACTTTTATTCTAATTTACTGTGAAATATCTACAGTAAATTACTGTGAAATATTTATAGTAAATTACTGTGAGATCCATGCAACTAGTAGCCAGTAATTTACTGTAATTTTACAGCCAAACATTTTACAGTGTAGGGGCCAGAGATATGGAAAATCCACCCAAATTACCCCAGAAGTGTTTTTTTTTTGCTAAATCTCTCTAAAAAGGACAGATTTAACTTGTTTTGCATCAATCTTGATACAGGGTTATTACATTTTGTACTTTGGATTCCTTAAGCTTTTAGTCTACTAACCCATCATCCAAGGGTAGTTTTCACTATAAGTAAAAGATAATCTTTGGACGGACACTATAATTTACAGTTTTTTACTATGTTCAATCTGAATTTTCTTTAAAATAAAAAACATCTATATTGATTCTGACTTTTCTACATCCAACTCACAGGTTTATCATTACTTTGAGAAAAAAGATTATTAATTTAACCCTTTTAGAAGGGAAGATATGGTAATTTGTTCTGGGAATGTCATTTTCGAGCCAAGGACCTGAAAAACAGGCTCAGGGTTAAACAGGTTAAAGACTATGAACATAAGTGTGAACTTAGTCAGCAGCGTTAATGGAAGAAAAAAACCTCAGAGAATATGCATAATATGGCATTTCTGCTATGATTCTCACTCTTCCTCTATGTGACTTTCTCATTCTCAGCATTTTACGATATGTGGTGGCACCAGTGTGGCTCTACGTCAGCGTAATGCGCCGCTCCCCAGACACCCGGCGATGCTTCGCATCGACAGGATAAATGTATTTTTGTTCACAGAGCTGATGAGTCCAGATGGAGCCCAGAACTGTGGAGAGGAGCCACAAAGTTTGCTTCTGATTATGAAAGACGGGACCTAACACTTGCACATGGAGATGGCAAAAAAACAAACACTTTAATATTCAAATCAACAGCATATACTTTTTTATCTGTCTTTTACTTAAAAAATAATTGGTTTTGAAGTTTATTCGGTTGCTTAAATCCCCAACTACACCCATATACTTGCCAACCATGAGAAATCGGGAGCATTTAAAAACCACCGCCCAGGACGGGCGCTAGGGCTAGTGGATTGCTGGAGCTGTTAGAACTGTTAGAACTGTTAGTGCCGGAGCCTCGGCTGAAACTGTGGAGCGTAATTGCGCCACATTCGCTCATAGATCGTCCGCAATAAACATAATAAGCATCTACACAGGCTTATTGTTGTTGTAAGTGCAATGCATTGCTGCATGTAGCACCATCCTTGATGGAGCATATGTGTGGGCTGGACCTGTATAGTTCAATTTACAGGAAGTCATGAGTAAATCTGATTTTGTCAGAAATCGGGAGAAATACGGGAGAAAATGCCCCCGGGAAGAAATTGGGAGAGGGCAATGAAATCGGAAGTCTCCCACGAAAATCGGGAGGGTTGCCAAGTATGACTACACCTACAAAAAGCTAATCCAAATGTTGTTTTGTTCAGAAATAAAATATTTGTACTGAATAAAATGTGGCTAACCTGCATGCCTAATAATGATGTTGATTTATAGAGTTAGTTTTAAAATATTACCATAAAGATTAAAAAAATGTTATGATGATAGTGTTCCTCACTTCTTACGTCACCACATTCCAGCATTTAGCTCTGATAAATCGACTTCATGCCAGCTTCACCTGTCTCAAATTAACCCGCAGACAGACAAAGCTAGTGACAAGCTAAGAGATAGGGAATCCTTTTTTAAAACAATAAAATATTACAACAGTGAATGTAACTGAGAACTTTAAAAAAAAATCAATCGATAGTCTACTGTTTCTTTTTTTTTAAATGCATGCGTTCAGTATGCTAGCTAGCTTTGAGCTAAGAGACACAGACAGGAAGTCAATCATTTGTTTGGTTTCAAGATGCAGTGGAAAAGTGAAAATAAATTACGTCCCATGTATTTTCTATTTTATTTTCTTGACCTTGATTAAAACCTCATGAGTTGGAGAGAATATTTCAAGGAAAAGAAAGTGTAAAAGAAGAGAATCCTGCTGCCCTTACACCCGCTATTGTAACCTGAATGTTATTGACATATGTCACGTTACATTTGAGACAGCATTATCTAATTGGTAAAGCATGCTCCAGTGTATCACAAGTTTTAAAAAAAATATGTAGAGAGGTAAAAGGACTATTAATAGTCCTTTTTAAAAGGACTATTAATAGTCCTTTTTGTAAGGGAAACTTCTGCAGCAATGGAGAGTCAGGACTCAGAGAGACACGAGGAGAGTTGGAGCTTTGATGTCAGACACTGATGGTTTATTTAGGAGTATCGTCCGGAGAATTCACATCACATGTCACAGCAGCCAGAGGTTCTGAGTGCACGGGAGAGTTGCCACGTCAATTCTGAAGAACTCTACCCCAGACCCATGTATTTAGCTAGTTCAGAGAGAATAATCAACATTGTGCATAACAAGATATAATCATAACTCCTCTATCAGCTGATCCAACAGGCAGGAACAGGGAGACAAAACACTGAGAGCACATCAGCCAAGATTACAGGTGCGTGTGCTCAGTCAGGACAGTTTGAACTGATAAACTGGGTCAAAGTTATGGACCTTGGAAAATATTTCCCCAACAGTGATGACTTCCAAAGAGAAAAGCAAGCACACTCGGAATAAAGTATTATTTTATTTGCTTGGCACTTCCGGGTATTTCTCCACTGGATCTC
>NW_011361060.1:0-1841 GCF_000735185.1 Notothenia coriiceps
ACTATATTATCGCATTCATAAATACTGTTGAACTTTTCGAGAAGCTTTGTGGTCTTCTTTAGACTAACTCTTGGTCTTCAAACAAAAGAAGTTCAAGAACAGAACAACATACCTCTTCAGAATGGCCAGAGCGAACATCTTCTTCATCTCTTTACTGAGTTTCTTCAAACCAGTCCTGACAGTGACGTCATATAAAGGTAGGAAGATATGCACATCTGTAAAGAACTTGGTGTGTGGAATAGCATTGAGAGACGAGAAGCTTCTGAGGAGATGGAGCTGGTCTTCAGAGCGTGAGAGCTGCTGCACCTCAGAGCTTCTCTTGGTCAGTTTAGAGATGTCCTGTTCCAGCTCTTTGATGAAGCCTTCAGCCTGTTCCTCTGTCTTTCTCCGCTTCTCTTTCATCCTGTCGATGATCTCGGCCTGCCGACTCTCAACCGTCTCCTTCAGAGAGGTGAAGAGCTCAACACAGCCCTTTAACTCTCTCTCTGCCTCCTCCTCACTGAGCTTCAATGAGTGTTTGAAATCCTGAATCTTTAGTCGTCTCTTCTGGATCATCTGCCCAATTAGGACCCCTGTGTTCCTCAACTTTGCCTTCTTTTCTTTAAATTCTATTCTAAGACTTTCATTGTCATGTTTCTTGTGGTTTAAAACCAACCAGATGGAGACACACATCACACACACCAGGCAGGACATCAGGACGCTCAGCTTGGTTCCCGAGCAGACGCTACGAGGAACTTCTCCTGAAGACATTGCTAGACACCGTGCAGCCAACACTCTGAGGATGAAAAGTCAGAGTCTAGTTATGTTGTACTTTGAGGGGGTTGTTATGCTAGTTTTTAGGTCAATGTATACCCATTTAAATGCAGAAAAACCTTTAGAGGCATAATAGGGCCTCTTTAATTTGTCGAGTATCAGTATGATTGTTCTAACTCCAAACAGACCATTGATCAGGAGCCTTTTGTGTCACTTTTTAACAAACTGGGTACACCTTTAGCTTCATTTTTTAAAGACCTGAGATGCAGGTCATTTCAATGCGACAAGTATTTTTGTAGGCCCTGAAACAAATGATGATGATTTATGATATTTACACGTTTAGTTCAGCAGGTAAATCTCCACATATTAACACCACTTTATGATTTCTGAAGTAAAAAGCTAATGTTGGGCTATAAAGGAACTACAGCACGGTCACATGACTTCACGTCACCACCGCTAAGCTAAAGGAGGCTAATGTTGGGCTATAAAGGAACTACAGCACGGTCACATGACTTCACGTCACCACCGCTAAGCTAAAGGAGGCTAATGTTGGGCTATAAAGGAACTACATCACGGTCACATGAATTCACGTCACCACAGCTAAGCTAAAGGAGGCTAATGTTGGGCTATAAAGGAACTACAGCACGGTCACATGACTTCACGTCACCACCGCTAAGCTAAAGGAGGCTAATGTTGGGCTATAAAGGAACTACAGCACGGTCACATGACTTCACGTCACCACCGCTAAGCTAAAGGAGGCTAATGTTGGGCTATAAAGAGAACTACATGCACGGTCACATGACTTCACGTCACCACCGCTAAGCTAAAGGAGGCTAATGTTGGGCTATAAAGGAACTACAGCACGGTCACATGACTTCACATCACCACCGCTAAGCTAAAGGAGGCTAATGTTGGGCTATAAAGGAACTACAGCACGGTCACATGACTTCACATCACCACCGCTAAGCTAAAGGAGGCTAATGTTGGGCTATAAAAGAACTATAGCACGGTCACATGACTTCACAGTTGGCTCTCAAGGAACTACAGCACGGTCACATGACTTCACGTCACCACCGCTAAGCTAAAGG
>NW_011361061.1:0-1907 GCF_000735185.1 Notothenia coriiceps
AAAAAATCATTTCCATGTCAAAAAAGTCACAGTTTGTCGTAAAACTGTTGAAATATAAGACTATGAAAAATACGCAACTAGAAAGACTACAAATCCCAGAGTCCCGGTCCCGCATGCTGGCTCTTAGGAACCGACTAACTCCCCTTGTGTGTGTGTACAGCTCTCAACATGCCCAGACTTGGAGTGATTTTCACCTCTTTTAATACTTTCCGCCTCGTTCTGAAAGAAAGAAGTGAAATGTGCCAACGTGACGGCCGTCTTGGTGTGTGGAGCGAGACGGGAGATGTAGTTCATTGAGCGTTTCACACAAAACAAAGTGTTACGACACATTTTTATTTTTCGACTTGCAAAATTATCTTTTAAATTGACAAACATCATATGTGTAATTCGTGGCACAATTCAAACGGGATCGAAAGATAATCTTTCTCTCTCCATTGACTTCAATACGTATACTTTTTCAGAAACAAGGTCCCATGGAGCTCCCCCGGAAAGGGAGGGACTTCGCCTCTCTATAGAGCAGGAGAAGCATGAGGTGAACATCTAAATGAAAAGTGACAGAGGTGCACAGTTATAAAGAGGCAGCAATTGAACAGAAATATGATTTTACAGTATGGAATATGAGGGACGGCTCACATGATGTGCAGGACTGCATAGAGTCTATCATTGAGTATCAGTAATGAGAGTGCAGTGATACGTATGTAACTCCATTTTAAAGAAACATAACATATGCACAGCGGGGCTTATCTTTGCAAATATCAATTGTGATGTTCAAAGAGACGGAGGTTTCTCGTTAGATGCTTTAATCTGTAAGTAAACATAAAGCCTCGTCTGCAGATCTAACTCCTTCCACATGCATTCAGCTTGATTTGTGTTCTGGGAAGCTACGCCTAAACAATGTTTTATTCCTCCATCTATCACGGCCGGGTCTCATTCAGAGTCAGTGTGTGTGTGTGCTGCTCAGTGAGATGTGCAGCGCGGCCTAATCAGAGATCACACTATTGATTTCCAGGCAGACAGAAAAAGGGCTGCTGCTTGCCGTGCGATACAAAGGCACTGAGTAGGCCTAATCAACACATATTGATTATCGTACGCTGACCGCTTCCTTCTGCTGTGCCTGGCTTTGAAATGTGTGTGAGCTTTTTTTCTGCTTTCGCTGTGTGCAGGATATTCGTTTTGTATAATTAAGATTTGATTGTATATTTTCAAAGACATACATAACAAGAAAAAAGGCTCACACATATAAAACGGGGTGGAGGGTTATAGTGCTTGAATTATATAATGATTTACTCCATAACATAACGTATACTTTCGTTACCATTTATTCATCTCATTTCCACCCTGTTCTGAACGTGTTCTTTGTATAAGTCTCACTTGTTTTGGGGAGGGTTAGAGGCCGGCTGTGTTCAGATTAAACGCTGTCAGGGAACATTTGTCTCAATGCAGGAATAAATCAGGATCAAATGAGTAACAGTGAGGCTGCATTTGATCAAATAATCAACGCTCAATCATGTTGCTATCATATCCAGACATGAGAGAACACACACACACACACACACACACACACACAACAGAACACCTGCTCATTCACATGCATGCACACACTCACACACTGATGTGAAAGCAATTGGCTGCAGCTCGGTTGCTAATGGCTACAGGATCCAGGGGAGCGGGGGGGAGATGTCGATAATGACAATGTCACTCCCAGCCAACCAGCTCTCAAAAAAATGGGACAGGACACACACACACACACTTAGCAGAACACATGCTAGTCTACTGGAGCATTTATAGTGCACACACACACACACACACACACACACACACACACACACACACACACACACACACACACACACACACACACACACACACTACGTACTACTACTACGTACGTACTACGTACGTACTAG
>NW_011361062.1:0-2492 GCF_000735185.1 Notothenia coriiceps
CCTTCGATTCGCTCAAACATTCAAAAATAGGTTTCTGCTGCGGACAAGAAAGCCAAGCAACTCACGCTCACAGAGGCTTCAACCTCCAAAACCCTTTCGAGGGTTGCAAGAAACGAGGTGAGTAGCCTACAATTTTGAAGCTGGTCAGAGATAACGAACGAGTAAATGAAAACAGAATGAAGAGGCCGGCCCTGTGTGTGTGTGTGTGTGTGTGTGTGTGTGTGTGTGTGTGTGTGTGTGTGTGTGTGTGTGTGTGTGTGTGTGTGTGTGTGTGTGTGTGTGTGTGTGTGTGTGTGTGTGTGTGTGTGTGTGTGTGTGTGTGTGTGTGTGAGGAGCTCCACGGATTGGTCCATTTGGACCAATGGGTCTATTTGGGTATTGTCACGTCACTGTACCCAGGAAGAAAAAGAGAAATGTCTAACGAGGCGTTCTGGGGCAGCATACAGGTCTTTTCTGTGTTAGAGCTTTACTCCCTACACAGGTTGTATTTTGAGGGTTTGTGACTTTGCAGACCGTTTACATGCATAAAAACCTTCATAACACACAAGGGGACAGATACCGGAAAAGCCTGACATGGGACCGTTAAGTACAGCACTAGAGTAAATGTAGTTACTAGTAATAAGACCTATATATTTTCTTTTGCCACCCTACACTCAGTGAAATAATAGCCCCTCTCCAGTGGCTCTAGGCTAGGGACACATGTGGAGGCGTCTGACAGATCCATCCTGCTGAGTGACAATTCCTTTTTGATATATTAAAGTGTTCTTACACAGTACCGGATGTACTATACATAGGCTATGCCAGGGGTGTTTGGTGACCTGCTATACAGTTACAGGTACAATTGTCATGAAGTGCCATGCACACTAAAACTTACCGAGGAGCCTGCCCAGAAGGGACATGAGTTCCGGATGGGTGGTGAGTTGCTGAGGGACAGAGCTCCGAAGCACAGCGCCACCATGGAGCCGCCGAGCAACAGCTGCAGCAAGCCCAGCGAGAGCAGCGGCCGCCCGGGCAGCAGCAGCCGAGAGCCCCCGCCGGCAGTCCGGGAAGAGGCGGACAAGCCACGGGGTCGGTGTCGGTAAGGCGGCTCAGAGAGCTGCGAAGCCCCGATAACCGGACAGCAAGACCCCGGCAACACCACCGGGAGCGACATGAGAAGCGTCGAGTGAATCGCAGAAGGTCTCGGAGCTCTAGTTCTCCACAGAAGCGATGTTTCTCGGGCTAAAGGGTGGATACTCGCTGAGCTCAGTGGAGCTGCCCGCCGCGCCTGCCATGATGGTGTCCAGTTTTAAATAACATGCGCATGGAGCCGCAGCTTGGATTGACTTTCACATATTTTGGCAGCGGGTTGAGAAAGCTGAGGACGGGGGAGGGGATAGCAGCCATGTGTAACATGTAAACAGGCAGGGTGTCTTCTTTAAACCTTCAGATTATACCACCTCGAAATAAAAACGACACTTGAAGCCTTACATTGCACCACAGGCTATGTATTCAATACAGTACATTGTTCACCAAGCAAGGAGGGGTTCTGTATCAGGGCCTTGCGCAAACTTGGGCAGAGCACGGGCTTGAATAGAAAAAGGGCACCCCCCAACCTCCCACCACACCCTAAACTCTACACATTCCTCTCATTTTATTTGACATATATCAACATCAGAATTATGTTATTAGTCCCACAGCGGGGACATTTACAGTGTTACAGCAAAGTAATATAGCAGATAAAAAGTTAAACTATACAATACAGTACTCACCCATAGCTAAAAATTAGTAAGAGCATTTAAATAGATAAGTGATCATTAAGGTTTGACATATTATTACAAAAAAATGTTACACATAAAAATTATATTGATTATTGCACAGTAGAATTCCCCCAAACAGTGTATATATTGCACATTACAGGTTTATTTGACAACATTTCAACAGTCTGTTGTGTGTGAGGGTCGACCAGGGGCTGTGTGTCTGACTGCTGCAGAAAGGATATACAGGACTGTCTCAGAAAATTAGAATATTGTGATAAAGTTCTTTATTTTCTGTAATGCAATTAAAAAAACAAAAATGTCATACATTCTGGATTCATTACAAATCAACTGAAATATTGCAAGCCTTTTATTATTTTAATATTGCTGATTATGGCATACAGCTTAAGAAAACTCAAAAATCCTATCTCAAAAAATTAGAATAGTTCCTCAGACCAAGTAAAAAAAAAAAATAACAGCAAAACACAATCAAACATTTGAAAATGTCCATTAATGCACTCAGTACTTGGTTGGGAATCCTTTTGCACGGATTACTGCATCAATGCGGCGTGGCATGGAGGCAATCAGCCTGTGGCATTGCTGAGGTGTTATGGATGCCCAGGATGCTTCAATAGCGGCCTTTAGCTCATTAGCATTGTTGGGTCTGGTGTCTTTCAGCTTCTTCTTCACAATACCCCACATATTCTCTATGGGGTTCAGGTCAGGGGAATTTGCAGGCCAATCGAGGACAGTAAT
>NW_011361063.1:0-5047 GCF_000735185.1 Notothenia coriiceps
ACCCTAATAGATAATATATTTAACAATGACATTGAAAACCAAACAGTATGTGGCTTATTAATCAATTATATCATTGATCACTTGCCAGTGTTCAGAGTCGATGATAGCAACTACAGGAAAAATAAGCCAGACAAAGAAAAAAGGATACAGACGGATGCGATCAGAGGAATCCATCAACTCACTGAAAAATGAATTGCTTGAACAAAATTGGGAGACACTTTAACAAGAATGAGACATTGATACTGCTTATGAAACCTTTCTAAGGATATTTAGGTCATTATATGACAAAAACTGCCCAATTAAAGAATACAGCAGAAAACTAAAATATATTCATATGCGGCAGCCTCCATGTAAAGTTACGGGGTGAAAACAGTATTTCCGGTCTCAACGTTTTCATAATAAAACCAATGATCAAATGATTTAACAGTGATATCTGCAGTACTCATCCACTAAAAAACATCAGTTTATCCTTGTTAATTATACGACATTAATTGGTTTAAATTGTGTACAATGCTTTTGTGTTTTTCCCATAGGTTTTTCTCTTTCATTTCTGAGAGACATCTTTCTTTTTTCAGAGGTTTTGATAGGCTAAAACATCGAACTACACCCATAATCCTGGATGTTTTAGCCGCAATGCACGTCGGGATATGGTGTTTATGTGATATGAAATCTGAAAACATTAAAAAATATATATATATACTTTATTCCGAGTGTTCTTGCTTTTCTCTTTGGAAGTCATCACATAACGGCATTGTAATACACGGTTCGGCTGCATTAAATATTACACATCTGCCGTATTTCTTTATTTATAGAGTCCTGATGAGAAGACCTTTGGACAAACTGGAAGAAATGCCATAGAAACTGAATATGTGACGTGGATCATAAATGTATCAGCAATTAAACAACATCTTCCATTTCTTTTCACACAATATGTCTCCTCGCAATATTAACACTAATTTGGCTGACTTTTATATTTGATCCAATTGGTAGATTGGTAGGTTATATTTACACCATAACGGTGCACAGCTGATAGAAAGGGACTTGTAGTTTTTAAAGATATTACTGATTTTCTGAACTATCTTTCCAAGTCCTCATGCAGTTGACTGTTACAGGTCTATACAGGTTCATGGTACAATGCATAAGCTTCAAATCGAGAGACTGAAACTATTTTTCCGGGGCCGTCGACATCGAATAACGGCTACCAGCTTACAGCTAGCGGCCGTCGACACCGGCTAACAGCTAACCACGACAGCTAACGGCCAGCAGCTACCGACGGCTAACAACGGCTAACCACGACTGACAACTAACGGCTAGCAGCCAACGGCTGGTTGCTTCCATGTGTTAACATCTGACTGTTAACATTTTGTTTTTGTTTTGGTGGTGCCGGAGGGGAAGTTCGACCAAGCCTGGTTGACCTCGTGTGGATCCTCTCACAATTTCACCTACCTGTTTTTTGGTAGTGGACAGGACGACCCTTTTGAGCTTTTTCCGGTGCCTGAGAGGAGGTTCAACCAGCCGGTTGACCTCGTGTGGACACTCTCGCTTTTTCACCACCTCAACGGCGGTTCCGGACGTCGCCCACGTTTTCATCGGCGCCTGGGTGGCGCACTTTAAAAATGAAACCCTTTTAATTTAAGGTATAGGCTTAAACACAAACATTTACACGTAAACACCATTTTCCTGGCATCGACTAGAAGGAGTGAATCTTTAAGTGAAATGCCTCGGACTCGGTTCACTGCACATTTACATTTCTGTAAGAATACACTGACAGCCTGTTTGTATAATGTGTTATTGTGTGATGCACAAAGCATAATGGAGAAAAAACTGTCAGTCTGCATCAGGTATCCAATCATTTACTGTATTATGTCCTGAAAATACTGGTGAGGAGAGCATGCAGTGGAGTGATGCAATACAAACCAACAGTTTATCTATCATTGAAAAGGCTTCAGTTGGCATGAGCTCATACAAGTTGTACCATGCAATATTCCTATATTTAATATTTACACGTAACAGAATATATATTTTTCAGGGGAGTCCAAACTACGGCACGGGGGCCAACTGTTGGCCGTTGTACGTTTGTAATTGTCCCGCAGCAAATTCTCAAAGTATAACGGAATATGGCCCACATATGAAACTAGTGCTTGTCTTAAATTGTACTTCTTAAACATGTAAATATATTACACAGTATTCATGTATAAGCCTTATGAGGCAATGTACCTCCCCTCTAGTGAGGGGCCCATCCCTTCATATGTTTTTCTGTATGTGAACATTTTCTGTATCTCACCACATGATGGCACTATGTAGTTATAACACGTCTCTTTAATAACATTGTGGTAAATCCTGAGTAAAATGCATATCAGAATTTGTGAATACTGTTATGCATTTGTTTCTCGTGGTTGCAATATGTATGTGTCTACCTGTTTAGCTGCAGCATTACATTGATAATCTTCATTTCCCCACACTTCCCCACTAGAACTCAACAGAAAATACAGCTCTGTCAGATTTATGGAATCTTTCGGCATTACTGGCCCCAGGCAAACTGAGGGGCCAAACTGCAGACACCAACCAACAACTCATTCAGGAACTACATTTTCAACCAATTATACTCCATTCATTCATTCATTTATAACTTGGCATAGCATATTTAAATCATAAAATGTTCTTGGGCCTACACTGTACACATATGCGTTAGGTATCCTTATTTTATATTTTGAATAATTGCACTGAACACACAAAAAACTCATTTAAAACTGCAAAAGTACAATTGAGGTACTTTACTTGAGTATTACCATTTTATGTTACTTTTTGTACTACTCCACATTTAAAAGGTAAATAATGTTACCGTACTCCGCTACATTTTTTAGCTATGTTTTTCATAAAATAAGTGCATCTCTAAAAATGTAACTAGTGGACTAACTCTTTAATTCAGTAAAAATAGTCAAATGATTAAAAATATTTTACAAAAAGTAATCAGAACTTTGTTTGTCTACAACAGTCAAATTCTACTTGATGCAACAATATTATCTAGACATTTCAGGTATAAATATAATTCTATACACTCATAAAGGCAATTTTTCTGCACAATGAGTAATTTTACTTTTTATACTTTAAGTACATTTAGCAAAAAATACTTTTTTTTGTTTAACTTAGTACTTTTTAATGCATGTATACACTATGTAACATTAAGCTGTCTGTGGCTCTTTTCCTGCTGTAACAACGTAAATGTCCCCTCTGTGGGGCTAATAAAGGTATTCTGATTCTGAATGCAGGACTTTTACATTTAATTAAGTATTTTGACAATAATGTAATGGTACTTAACTCAAGTAATTCCAGAGAGGTTATCTCCTAAAAGTTATTTACTCTTTTGAAAAAATCAATGCCAATATTTCCTCGGGCAAAACCCAAGACTGAGAGCAGAAGGTGATGCGGTAATGAGGGATCAGATTCCAGCTCTGAAACTTGAGACGAGATAATTGAACACGTCTTTAGTACTTTTGGTGAGCAGCTCTGCAGAACATCAAAGGTCAGAGCTGGTGAAAGAGGGTCAGCTCCCTCAGCAGGGGGAGTGTGGCTGAACTGAAGCCTGACGTCAGCTGACAAATCACTGCAGGCTGATGTCCCTTTTCCAGGTTGAAAGATTACACTGATCGGATTTCAGTGGTCTTTGCTCTAAAATCTATGGGAGTGATTCACACAGACACTCTGCTCCTTAACATGAACTCCCCCCCTGCTCCTCCTCCTCCTCCTCCTCCTCCTCCTCCTCCTTTGTTTTCTTTCTTGCCATATTTGCGCTGTGTTTTCAGAATCAGGTTTTTTGCCAAGTAGGTTTACACATACAAGGCTTTTCCCTAGGTGTACATGTTGCATACATAACGTTTAATATTAGGAAAACATCCCAAAATAAAAAAACAACGTTAAGATATAGAAAATGATCTTACATGAAATCTGGATATACCAAAAAACTACCTGCAGTATAGCATTGTAAAGTACTAATACAATAAACGATGTGCCATATTGTTATGGAGAGCAGAAAGCTGTGTAGATACCATGGTAGATACTGAGAGAGTTAGCTTGTATAAAAATGTGCAAAATATTCAGAGGGTTGTGCAGAACTGGCAATACTTACTGTAAATGAAATAAATAAAAACAACATATTGTTTGCGTAGTGTGCATTATTGTAATACACAGTCTATAGAGCAGCTGAAGACTATGCATTACATTAATGCACACTTTTGTTTATGAAACAGTAATAGTTTTGGTAGATTAGAAAAAGACTTATCAGCAGGCTTGGATTTTCGTCATTTTAGGGGCAAGGCCATTTGGACTTAGGTGTCACACATTTTTTCAGGGAGGAAAGGCCACATGCTAGGGCACAAAGGCCATTGAGGGAAAAATTAGGATTTGGAGCTTACTAATAAATAAATTCACTTTCTGATAAGAAAAACACACGAATGACATGGAAAAAAAATCACTTTTTAAATATCAATAATGTCATCATATAGGCCTATTACCTATTACCGTATATAAAATGAAATACTTTACTTTGAATAATTAGTGTTCGGTATGTTTTCCATCTACTACTTCTCCCATTCACAAATCCGAAATCAAATAAAAAAATCGAAAATGTAATATGTAACAAATATATTCCATTTCAAAGCAGAAGAAACAGCCTTCAAGGGTCAAACTCTGCACAAACATCATTCAGCAGTGCACGGTGAAGCTCCAACATTCAACTGTATGAACAAGCAATACTGTGAAATGCAAAAGTGTGTGTGTGTGTGTGTGTGTGTGTGTGTGTGTGTGTGTGTGTGTGTGTGTGTGTGTGTGTGTGTGTGTGTGTGTGTGTGTGTGTGTGTGTACGAGAGTCTCTTTAATCAACTCCTCACAGCTCCTCATATCTGTTCAGGAACATGTTTACAAGTAGTTCCAGCAAACATCCACTGATAAACTGCGATGTTAACAACCTCATGATAGCCTCATATGTTTTTAACTTAGGATCATACCTGTGTCTAGTCTAGAAAAAGGTAAATGTGTGCATTTTATTATA
>NW_011361064.1:0-2004 GCF_000735185.1 Notothenia coriiceps
TCCCTGCTCTACGGTGACATGTCTCCATGCTTTAATGTTCAAAAAGCTCTTTATTTTTCTCATACTCTTTCCACCCTCTGTTTAAAACCTTAGAGATGTCCCGCCCCTTAGCCTATCACTTGCAATTTTTTTGAACGCTACCCAAAGTAAGATTGATTGGCAAATAAATCAATAGTCAGAGTAATCATTATTTGATGCTTAATTACGCTTAAAGGGATGTTATATTATCGACTTTCTGTCAATGTTGACCTTTCTCATGGAAACTGAACTTGCATTTATTTGATTTCCTGCAAACAAACCCTTAAATATGAAAGATATGCAAATACATTTCACAAGAACATTTCATACGAAAGAGAGCACTGAAATGTGGTTTAACTGTAATATATAGTCTGAGTGCTTTACCAAAAGGTGAAGAGACCCCGCTGAACGCCTCAGACTTTCCTTACATTATAGTAAATCATTTGAGACCCAGGACTGACATCTAGCACTTTCCTGGAAGATGTAGCCGCTTCAAACGTTTTGTTCGGATTTCACTTACAAAGGTCACACACACACCTGAGGGACATTCATCCAGCTGTATGCCTAGTGAAAAGAAATTCCAGGAGCATGGTAACGGGACAATGAAAGCTTATTACGCTTCAATTCTCGGGTTGAAAAAGTGATTTAATATCATAAAGTCCACCATTTATTAATTTAGCCTTCAAATCAGGTGAAAGTCAGCAATCCTTACAGCCTGTATTCAATACAAGAGGTGCATGAATACTATCACTACAGTTCTCGTACAAAGCGATGAAAGGGAAACGGATCGATAAGATATTCTGTTTTACTCCGCTGTCTCAGGGGAGGGCTGTCGAGGCGCACTCCTCCACCTCCACCTCCACCTCCTCCTCAACCAAAGGCCAGAATAAAATCAATCTCAGAGCAGCAGCAGATTGAGTGCTGCCCTGAGAACAAATGGTGTCCTTCAAAGTCCTCTGAGGAATCACTAGTGTGCACAACAAGCTCTCCAGTATGAGGTGCATTCCTGAGGGGGTTCTTGTCTTTTTCAATGCACACAAGCAATTCAAGAAGTATGCTTTTTGGAGACGTGTGTTACACCTTCAAAATAAGGACCAAAACTCACCTTTCCAGACTAGCTTTTAATGAGTGATGCTGTGTCCTCGTGATTTTTTTTAATTTTGAAAAAAATAATTTTTTTTAACCTTTATTTATTCAGGTGAAAACCCATTGAGATCATTGACCTCTTTTTCAATGGTGACCTGCTGCAAGTATGTTCCAACATGAATACAAACATGACAGAAAAACAAAGAGGACATCATATGGCATATTTACATTGACTACAGTTTGTATAGCTAGTAGCATTTACAGATACCAACAGTTTCCGATTGGATAGATAGACCCTCCAGAAAAACGCGATTCTGCGATCGCAGAATTTACCGCATAATCAGCAAAATGGCGCAGATCTTTAAAAGGCTGCATATTTATCAAAAGGCTGCATAATCCCCGCATTTTTCCACACAAAGTCGAGAAGAAAAAAAAGTTAACTCGTCTTGACGTGACGTCATCAGCTCGCGCATCACAGAATGTAAACAACACTGTATAGAGCTCATTTACCAACGAACATTTCTACTAAAGACCGGGCAACAAGTGGGGGGAAACTATTCTGCACCCCGTGCAACTGTGTGTTGGAGCATAAGAGAAAATCGACGGTGACGACCCACTTTGATTCATTCAAACATTCGAAAATGCTTTCTGCTGCTGCGGACAAGAAAGCTGTTCAACTCACGTTCACGAGGCATCAACCTCCAAAAACCTTTCGAGGGCTTCAAGAAACGAAGTGAGTAGCCTACAAGACTGAAGCTGGTCAGATAACGAACGAGTAAATGAAAACAGAATGAGGCGGAGAAGTGTGTGTGTGTGTGTGTGTGTGTGTGTGTGTGTGTGTGTGTGTGTGTGTGTGTGTGTGTGTGTGTGTGTGTGTGTGTGTGTGTGTGTGTGTGTGTC
>NW_011361065.1:0-4678 GCF_000735185.1 Notothenia coriiceps
GAACTTTGTGTTTTATGCGGTGCAGACCTTTCCGTTGTCGTGGTAGACGAAGACGTTGCGCGTGCTGTAGTCTTTGAGGTAGGTGATCTGCAGGCCGTTGGGGTTTCCGATCTTCTCCGGCTGGAAGGTGGCGTTGATGGTGTCCACTTTGATCACTGCTTTGGGCTCCTTAGCCTGAGGAGGGAGGAAGAAGGAGAGGAAAAGGAGGTGTATCAGTGTGTTAGAAATGAAAGGGTCAACAACAAGACTTCTGGTAATCGGGAGCAAAGAGCAAATGTCTTCAGTTTGTTTGGATTTATTATATGAAATGTAAAAAAGTTAAATATTTGCTATTGCTATCAGGTATTTGATCTTGTTTGTGTTCCACCTTGAGGGAGGAAGGAGAGGAAACAGGAAGTGTATTAGTGTGTTAGAAATGCAAGGGTCAACAACAAGACTTCTGGTAATTCGGGAACTGTAATATCTAATGTTTAGGGATTTTTAAACAGCAAATGTCTACACTATGTTTGGACTAATTATATAATAATAATAATACATTTTATTTCTATAGCGCTTCTCTTGAACCGAAAACCAGTGGTGTAGTGGGCGTTGGACGCGGGGGTACGCCGTACCCCCACTTATTTGAAGGATGATTTCTTTTTTTAATAGTCTAATACATCTAAAATCATTGCCATTGTTATCAGTTGCAAGTGTGTGTTCGTTGTAATAATGATGAAAACATAATAGGCAGATTTCACAGTAATTATGATAAAATAATAGTAGCTCAAGCATTTATGCAAATTGATTTGAAGCGCGTGTGTGTGTGAGGGGCAGTACCGTGTGTGTGTGTGTAGGGTGACCAGGTGTCCCGCACTGTGCGGGACTGCACACACAGCATTTTTATTATTTGTCCCGCGTCCCACAAATTGAGACTATGTCCCGCATTTGAGTGATAGTTGCGCAGAAAGGCCGGATCGGTTCGCTGACAGCCGGCACCGCCCTTGACAACATGGTATATTGTCTAAACGGCATCATGTGAGTTGCGCTGTTAGCGACACAGAGGTCCCCCCCCAGTTGACTGTTCACGAGCGCGTCCATATACTGTATGTCTCCCGTCCACCCACCTCGCCCCGTCCACCCAGTAAAAAAATTGCCCACTACACCACTGGTGAAAACTAACCTTGGATGATGGGTTAGTAGACTAAAAGCTTTAGGAATCCAAAGTACAACATAATAAGTACCCTGTATCAAGATTGATGCAAAACAAGTGATATTTGACCTTTTTTAGACAGATTTAGCAAAAAAAAACTCTTCTCAATCAATCAATCAATGTTTATTTATATAGCCCAATATCACAAATGTTACATTTGTCTCAGTGGTCTTCACAGTGTGTACAGAATATCAGTAGGCTATGACAATACGACACCCTCTGTCCTTAGACCCTCACATCGTACAAGGAAAAACTTCCAGAGAAAACCCCACAGGGGGGCATTTGGGTGGATTTTCCATATCTCTGGCCCCCTTTGCTCGATTTTGAAAAAAAACAAAAACAAAACGGTGGCGTCTTTGTGCATACAAGCCCGCATACAAGCCCGCTGCAGAGCGTAGGAATATCCCTGCTCTGACATCTGGAAACGGAAAAATAGTATTTATTATTTATGGATTATCAGAACATTTCAAAGGGGACACAGCCACATTGGATTAACCTATGGATTAACTACACCATCGTTTTTATCGTTGTAATGCCATTGAAGACCAGTTTAGACCAGACAAAGACCAAGGTAAGCCTTGTTAGCGTTTTGGGCTCCCTAGCGCCACATGTTTTGATGTAGGTTTTTGTTATTTTCTCCGGGAATTTGTAATCTTTGAGTGTTGAGGTGGGTACCAATAGATTCTGTGTCTCCTTACAATCATAAACGATGTGTTAGATGTGCAGCTAGGATCAGTAATAAGGGTGCTAGGAGTGATTTTCGGTGCAGTATAGGTTAGCTGATGAATTGGAAAATATGATGAATTGGAAATGGGGGACCCTGATGTAAACAAGACGAAAGTCTTTCTCTGGTCTGCATCCCCTTAACAATTGTATGTTTTGAGCTGTACTGTACTGTACCCAATATACAAGCTGTTAATAAACTTTTCAATCAATCAATCAATCAATCAATCAGCATTTAACGCTCGGGGCTAATTCAGAGGGTCACTATTAGCATTTTCAGTTTAAAAAAAATTAAAAATGAAAAAGATCAGTTAAATTTTTTTTTTCTGTTATATGGATATAAAACATTCATAGTTTATTAAATATGAAGGCTCCTTAGACGTTATTTCCTGCAAATTACACGATTTCGGGCCCGGATACGGGTCCGTGGGGTTTAAAAGGCTCTTTACTTGATTGAATCAACTACTGCTGATTTTGCAGATTATTTCTTAATTTGACTTGCACCATAATGTCGAATGCACCCTGCTCACAGATATGTTTATATCTTTTTATGTGCTGAATATTCTATGCTTCATTGTTGGAGGAGCCTGGGGAATTGGATTTTCATTGCCAAACTACACTGTAGCAATTGTGCATATGACAATAAAGCTTTTGAATCTTGAATATGAGGTAATGCATGTGATAGATTCTCTTTTATGTAATTCATTTGGTTTTGTGGATTGTAAGAGTGTGATGTTTTAATGTCTTGTCTTTAATGTGGACTCCAAGAAAGATTATCATCATAAACTACTCATGGGGATCTAAAATAAAGAATAGTTGTGCAATGAATCAAAAGTCTATTTCTTGAGGCGGAATCATCCATTGAAGTCATAGATTTAGGGGTGTTTCTTTATTAATGTTTCACTTCTTCTTTTCAGCTCGAGGAGCTTACAATAAGTGAAGAAGCGCTGCTCGTACAGTGTGACAAGTGGAGTGCCTGGAGAGATCATTTTTTCACTCCTGTCTACAATAACGTGGTATTGTGGCTTCTTACCCTCTGACCTGGGGGCTACACTTGTCACTCCCAGATACACACGATGAATAGACGTCAAGGTAATATATACCAACCGACGTATGCTCAAAGTACTTAATATTAGTAAGAGCTTGGTTGATTCTGCATAGATCTGTTTTTCTCTTGCTCTGTCTTGCTGCTATGTTTGTTAGTTGTGCTAATTTACAGTGAGGAGAAATTTGGGTTGGGTCTGCCTGATTAGAGGATAAATGGTTGCTATGATAGAAGGTGAAATATCGAAAGACTGCACAACATAGTTCGTTTTTCTTCATTATTTGCTATTTCCAAGGTCAGAAAGGCATAGACAGCAGAAAGCATTAAATGAGATAATCTACTTCTCAAATAAACGCTCAATTTAGTCTTTTCCTCCTGTCTAATTCCTTCCAGAAACCATGTTTATCCTGTTAAACTGGTAAGCCACCACGCCTTATGAGTAAACATACAACCTGCTCTATTGTGTGGTTATTTCAGTTCTACTGCGGCTTCTTGAGGTGAGTTACATGCTCTGTTACTACCAAAAGATGATTTAATTGCTCAATGGAGTTCAGAGGTCACGTAACAAAAGGCCATCTGATTTCTTTTTCATATTCAAATTGCCCTTTTTCTCCACCTAATGCATAACAACAACACAATTATCTCACAGGGCTGTTACTATGACGCCTATTTTATCAGGCGGCTCATCAGCTACAGGCAGATGGATGGCATTCAGTGTTAGCAAAGCCCGAGATGAGGACCTTAAGATATTAGGTCCTGTGCTGAGGATAAGGCTGTGTGGTAGGACTGGTGCAGAGTAAATGAGACCACAGCAGATGGTTTGGCATAGTCCCAATTAAAGTTTGAAAATGATGGAGGGACAGATACTGTATATAGCATGAAAATGTTGGTTCCGAACAGTAGGGCCTACATTTCAACACAGTCTCACGGCATTTCATGTTATAGTCACGACAGTTAATCTATTGATTCGTGTTCACCAACACGTGTCACACAGAACGATTTTAAAAGCAATGTAAATAATAATAAATTAGAAAGAAAAAGAGATTTAAAAAAAATATAGATTTCAGTATTCTGAGGCTCTGAGCCCCATTTATTTTCCTTGCAGACGGCAAAAAAACTCCGACATTATACTATTTAAAATAAAAGGGATAGGGTTAGGCTTAGGGTAAGATATTGAGTAAGAAAATGTTTTTATGAACCACACAGCATCCGGTCTTCCAAGAACCGACTGGACATAAAGACGTGGTGCAGGCATAAAACACACTACCAATATAAATACATTGCTTTTATAATTGTTCTGTGTGACACGAAAAAAATGCAAAAATCGTGTTGAGTAACACAAATCAATAGATTAGATTGATTTTGTGACTATAACACAAAATGCCGTGAGACTGGGTTGTACATTTAGAAACAGTTTGGATGAAATGCACCAAAATTAGAGACATTATTTAAAAATAACAAGACCAAATCTACTGTCTACCTTTTTTTAGGAAGGTTTCTAACTGAGTGAAATGACTTATGTCTTAATGCTGAAGAATTAGGCTTTAAAATTGTCTTCTCTTCTTCAAAAAAGGTATACTGGACTAACCTAAACAGGAGTAAAGGTAGGCTGCTTCTACTTTTACTTAACACTAGAACCGCCAGGGGGCGCTGTATAGCCATACCTAAAACTGCCAACGTGTAAAATGTACCCGCTATTAGAATGCATTTATTTTCAAGGT
>NW_011361066.1:0-1795 GCF_000735185.1 Notothenia coriiceps
CCGAGTAGCAGCTCGGCCCGTAGAGTATCCAGTTCTTCTCACATGGTCGACACTGTTTCACTGAAACAACTGAGACCAACCCATTATCCACATGACTGCTTTGTAATTGTGATCATTATTACCTATCTACCTATCTGTAACTACCAATATGATCAAACTTTAAAAATCATTGGACAAAGATTTATTTAATAATGGCTATCAGCAAACACAGTGAATAATAGACACCTCTGGCCTTAGTAATGTAACTGAACAACATGAATTAACAGTTAATATAAAATAAAAAGATCTGATTTAATATTCACGTTTTTAACCTTAATCCCTATTTTAGTTTTAAATAATAAGACTGTTAAATAAATCTCACGTTTACTTGTGTTCACAGCTCACCTGGAAGAATTGCTATTTCATCCTCAGGGCCTTTTGGTGCATTCACATAGTCAGCTTCCCTCCTATTATGTTCAGCATGCATGAGGAACCGTTTTACTAAATGAGGGAGTTCATAATCAAACACAACGATGTAAAATGAGTTGCCGTCACGCAAAGAACAGAGCAGGAAAGCAGAACTAAAAACACAGAGAAGTGTATCATGCTGACTTTTTAAAACAAGATTAAAGACCAATTAGACAAACTCAAATCTGCTTTCTATAAATAAAACATTTGTACATGTTATTGTTGAAAATGGAGCACATGTTGTATTTAGTACAATAGTTAATCATGTGTGGTTAACATATTGATAAACTACAAGCTTCTTCCTTAATTTACTCTAAAGAAATCCCCAAATATATTAAACATGATGTCTCTATGCTCAGCAGAGTTGATCAATTATAATTTTAAAGATTCAATCTTATATGAATTTGGATATTTAAAATAATTTGCTGCGAGGGAGTGGTCAAGCCTCAGAAGCAACTCACGGCTATAATAATAATAATAATATGTCAATTTATTATAGCACCTTTCACAGATAGAATTTCACAACGCGCTTCACAAGAAAGAACAAAAGTTAAAATTAAGAACACAGAAACATGAATACAATAACCATCAATATTATAAATGATACATTTCATTATAAAATTAAGCTCATTTAAAAAACAAGGCACTTTAAAGTACTGTTAAAAAATAATTAAAGGAGTAAACCATAATGCAAAACAAAAACATTATATAATGACATTTAAACTAGTGATGTCAATCGATAAAAAGTTTTAATAACGATATTCACTAAAACGACTAATCACGATTAACCACAAGTTAAAACTTCTAGTATTTACTTGTATTTTGGAGGTTAATAAAATACATGTGTGGTGTTGTAACACATGGGAGGGTTTCTTACTTTATTATAACGTTTAGCTAAAGCAAATGATGCTGCTGTGATTGCCCTCTGTGTAATGCGCGATACCCATATGCTCGTATGGTAGTATACTGCCATGGCAGTTCTCATATTGCAAGCACTAAGAATATGATCTGTTTCTACAGCGGTCACCCTATAGCTCTGTGCAATGATTCAGTGAATGCCTTTCCTCTGTTTTCACCACACAGAGTTCTGACATTACTGCGGGAAGACAGGGTCACATTTAGTAACGTGATTTGCATATTGTTTTGGGACGTTCTGGTAGTCTACAGTACCTGAAATATAAAACACTGAAATACATCTTTGTACTGAGCCAATTTGAATATCAGGAAGGATAAGTCACGGAGCTTCCTGATTAACAGGAACAACTTTAAACTGCCGTCTTTTGCCCAATTAGCAAATCAAGCAAACACCTTCACACGCTTCACTTTCGCAATAACATTTTCGTCCTGC
>NW_011361067.1:0-2336 GCF_000735185.1 Notothenia coriiceps
CATTCTGTTTTCATTTACTCGTTCGTTATCTGACCAGCTTCAATCTTGTAGGCTACTCACTTCGTTTCTTGTAGCCCTTGAAAGGGTTTTGGAGGTTGATGCCTCGGTGAACCTGAGTTGTTTGGCTTTCTTGTCCGCAGCAGCAGAAAGCATTTTCAAATGTTTGAATGAATCAAAGTGGGTCGTCACCGTCGATTTTCTCTTATGCTCCAACACACAGTTGCACGGGGTGCAGAATAGTTCCCCCCCACTTTCGTGAAAGACATCGGGGTACTGCTTTGCCCGGTCTTTGGCAGAAATGTTCGTCGGTAAATGAGATGGATCAGATTTTTTCATCTTGGTGTTTTCTCTATCGTGTGAGCTCCACACGTTCACTCTACGGTGTTGTTTACCTTCTGTGATGCGCGAGCTGATGACGTAGCGTCACTATTTCACGTCAAGACAAGTTAACTTTTTTTTTTCTCAACTTTGTGTGGAAAAATGCGGGGATTATGCGCCCTTTTGATAAATATGCGGCCTTTTAAAAATCTGCGCCATTTTGCTGATTATGCGGTAAATTCTGCGATCGCAGAATCGCGTTTTTCTGGAGGGTCTACATAATATGCACCCTTAATACACTTTAGCAATGCCCTCTATATCAACCCTCTGACTCACAGACAAGGATAATTGATTGATTGATTTAGCAATTATTATTTTTATTATGATACAAGAACACAAATCAAAAGGATAAGATGTAATTGGAAAAATGTCCAATATGGTCCAGAGAAAATTGCAAACAGTGAAAACAAAGATGCTCAAGACATATAAAACAACCCCTAAATGCAAAAAAGAAAGTCACCAAAATGAAAAAATATATAATAATAAAAAAATCAATACAACATTTAATTCCAATTTCCATTATAAATATGTGTCCCTGTTTCAAAGAAACATTCTAGCCTGACTTATATAAACCCCTGTCATTTAAAAATAAATGGAAACAGTGACAAAAAGGGAAGTGTACAATAAGGCCCAAAGATGAGGATCAAATATTATAATTGAGCAAGCATTGGCCCAACAGTAAAGCAAGGTGCAGGAGGTCAATGAGTTGCTTACCCAATTTTATACAGTATGATAATGTTTAAATTCCAAAAAACATACCTACACTCCGACTAGGGGATGGTCGCGTATATTTAAGTTCGGATGTTATTTTTAAGTCAAGGAGGACATGTCCAGAATCTTAGGAACAGAGATAAAAACGTCAGAGGTGTCTGTTTACTGATTGCCTGCCAGTTCTCTCGCCACACTGGGTCGCAGAACCCCCAGGAAGTGTGCTGGGGGTTGAAGATAGTTTTTGTAGGTCCCAAAACGACGGTACTACAACTTCAGTGTCAGTCACGTCAATGGGCCATTGATTTTGGACTGATTGAATAGATTGACTTAAAGGTCTCCTATCATGCAAAATGCACTTTTTGACGTCTTTTATACATGAATATGTGTCCCCGGTGTGTCAGGAGACTCACAAAGTATCAGAAAACAAAACCCTCTCTCTTTTCCTCCGTACCCAAATCTCTACGGAGCTGATCCAGATTTGCGTAATATCAGAAATGTGGATACACGGCACTATCAGAAAGTTGCCATCAGAAACAATTCCCGACGTGTTTTGGAGGTTTAATGTTTACATTAGCAAGCATCGCTAACACTCAGAGCTAAGCTGTACTGGAGAGAGTATGTGTAAAAAAGCAGGAAATAAAAGAAGGAAATCACCTTGTGGTAAACCCGCAAGAGAAAAAGCATTTGAGCTCCATACTGTTTCAGAAATAATCCTTGATGTGGTTTGGAACATGATATGGCATTTAATCACGGCAGCATTTAGCTGTATCTCGTAGAATTCTGGGCAGGCACAAGCTCCCCCTGCTCTTTTTCTTTTTTTCAAGCTGAGGACCCCAGATCAGCCATTCTCTAACAGGGCTTAAATAGAGGGATATGAGGGATGTCTAAAGGCCCGGACACACCAATCTGACAACAAATATCTGACACAGACGGACCCCGACTGTTGCGTCGCCTCGCGTCTCTGCGTTTTGGCCATGTGTCGCTCTGGAACACACCGCAAAGACTTCAGCCGACGACCAAGAAGCATGTACGAACTGCCAATACGTGAGTGGCAATAACTCTCCTTACCAGCAGGCGGCAGTAGTGTGTATTCGTCATTCGAAAGAGGCAATAACCGGAAGACAGACTGCGTGATAACCGAGAGAAGAACAACAGACTGCGTGATATAAACAAACAACAATTAGCGTCTGCGTTCCATTTTCACTCTACAGCGAGAAGCTCATGGGGCTTTCCCGAACCTGTGACGA
>NW_011361068.1:0-3767 GCF_000735185.1 Notothenia coriiceps
CCACCCTCCTAGAACCATTTGTTCTTGTTCCATTGTCACAAGGTCCGTTGAAGTTAACAGAAAAATCAAGTTTGCTGTTCATCAAGTACGCATTTATGTATTTATACAGAGTTACACCCTTGGCACACCTGATCGGTGCGCATTGTTGGGTGGAGCGTGTGTGTAAGCACAACTTTCATTGAGTTATAGAAACCTGAACATCAAAGAAGAAAAGCAACGACTCCCATAAATCTCCCTTTCCGTTGGTAAAAAAAGAAAAGATCTTCTCTTTTCCAAAATATAGCTTTGATTCCCTCCCTATAGCATTGTATATGAGATTAAAAAACTAAATGAAAAACAGTTAAGATGTACAGGTCAGGAAAGTATAAACAGGACTTCCGTGTGCTTCCTCGTTTGCAATCGCAATATATTGAACATTTGTACATGTCATGTTCGTGAATGCAAATTAAAAAAAGTTCTGTGCAATTTGTTGAAATTCAAAAATATTTTGTATATTATGGTTTCTGAACTCCATCAGAAAATTCAATAATCATTTTAAAAGAAAACAAGTGCCTAAATGAACGCATATAACATATAACTTATGTAACTGCCAAAGGTTTCTGCAAACTGTGGACTTTTTGATGGGTTGCCCTTAAAACTGGTTCAGACAGTCATTGTCCCCAGAGGATGAACTCTGATGGCTTTGTTTTTTTCCTCCAGCGCCCCCAGGAGATTCATGGCTGCAATTTGACCCTCTTATAACAGCAACAATTAGGTCACAACATCAACGTAATGTAAATAAATAAATAAAGCAAACCAGAAATTAGCACCGTTATTGATTCCCACAAAGCAATTGAGCAGCTAGCTTGTAGCGTTAGCATGTTAGAAACATGTAACATGGACCTACAGTTAACACAAACATGCTGCCAGGAGGATTCAAATAATGCTTGTAATGTATTAGCAGCCCCAACTAATCTATGATTTCTCTGCTTTAATGGGAGTTCAAATTCCACTGACTGCAACCTCGATTGTTAGAGAGCCGCACCTGTCCCGACCGAGACAAACACCGCTGTACCAGCAAAGAAGAGTGCAAACACGATTTAAACAATTATTGCAAAATTATTGCGGTATCGAGGTAAATGTACATAAATATCTGCATCTTTATACATGTTGTCTGTTGCTGTGTTTATTTCATGAAACCTTGCAAGGTATTAGGAACCATTTTATAAAAGACGTTAGAACAGCTTAGGCAGTGTGGTGCCCAAATCTCCACATTCAGATTTCCCAGATGAACTGAATTGAAGAAGAGTGGGGAGATGTGTTCTATGGAAAACAGAGTCCCAGAAAGAACAGTGAAATGAAGGTCTCAAAATATGATTTCATTGTGATAATGAGAAATACTTGTTAGTGTCCCTAAAAGAGTAAGAGAAATTAAAGCGTTGCAACATTTTACACTATTTATTACATATATGTCTTTTAAATGTCTGTATATTTTTTACTGTTGAGGTCTGCACCTTTTCTTGGGCAAAATAACAATAACCGAGCACATATTTGCAACATTTACAGTATAAAAACTAACTAAAACCGTTTTGGTTGTGCCAATTTTCTTTGTTATTTAAGTTTTTCATGACCACACAATAACTAGTTCCTGGTTCCAGCATCTATCAATCCATGAGAACCACATTTCAAAGATAAAGATCATTCCAATAGTTTACTGTAGCAAGGTGGTATATATATTTTTTAGAAACAATGTCACTGTGTAAAAAAACACGGCCATAGTTTCTTTTTATGCAATCATAACAGTTTGAATTTATGAAAGACCCTGCCACGTCCACATTAGCACTACTTTCTGTGAAATCTGAGGAAATTAACATTTCCTTTTACAGTGAAAACTTCTGGATAATTAAATAAATACAAAAAGTGAATTCATTTAGACAGTGGCAGTGCACAGAAAGGACATCTGCACCTCTGCTGCCTTGCATTACATTTCCATCTGTTTCTATCAAGCCCCCCCAGCTTTAAATGAGTGAAGCACAACACTGCTGTAGTTCTCCTTTAAAATGTGCTATAGCCTTCATCTTTGAAGAGTTCAAGAAAACATGAGGAATGATCCCACGAGTTTCCTTGTCTGATCAGTAACTGAGAGAGTCCGAGTTGATGCTGATACTTGGCTGAATAAAAAAACTTAAGAAAGACATTTAAATGAAGTATTTAATTTCTCATTTATGAAACAAGTAATAGCAGTAGTAATAGTAATGAATTCCACAGTGTTGTAATGTGCAGCCATCAGAACAGGACTTAAAACTAGATTACTAAACATTACTTTATTTCACATTATACAAACAAACAGCACTAATGAAATACAATAATACAAAAAAACGTTAATCTTTCATGTATGGTAGTTTCAGCAGCTGAAACTGAGCGAGTTTAAGGATTCAGGCGATTTAAGGGACATCTGTCAGCATTTTCATTGATTGTTTAATTGTTGCTTCCTTTCTGTTTTCTTTTATAATATGCGTTAAATAGTTTTTGGCATAGTTAATTGTGGAATTTAGATATTCTCGGTATTTTATGGATTAAATATCTGACCAATTTATCAAAAACTGAATAAGCAATTATTCAGAATTTAAGATTTTTGGGATTCAGTTGTGGCTCTTGCTAATCTTGAAACTTTGAACAGGAAAAAAAAAAACATAAAATCAAATCCAAAATTAAACAATGTTGATGCAAACTACTCATCCTGTGAACATCTTTGGAATACAAACTCCATTTTTTACATCAAATGTTTCATCACATCAGCGTTTAAAGAGGCACAAGGAAAACATCATTCAGTGTAAGGTCTGCAACAACAGTTATCGATGCAGGAGCAGTGTTACAGTAGAGTTACAGTAGAGTTACAGTAGCAGTGTTACAGTAGAGTTACAGTAGCAGTGTTACAGTAGCAGTGTTACATTTAACAGTGTTACTGTGTAGAGTTACAGTAGTGTTACAGTAGCAGTGTTACAGTAGAGTTACAGTAGCAGTGTTACAGTAGCAGTGTTACATTTAACAGTGTTACTGTGTAGAGTTACAGTAGAGTTACAGTAGCAGTGTTACATTTAACAGTGTTACTGTGTAGAGTTACAGTAGAGTTACAGTAGCAGTGTTACAGTAGAGTTACAGTAGCAGTGTTACAGTAGAGTTACAGTAGCAGTGTTACAGTAGCAGTGTTACATTTAACAGTGTTACTGTGTAGAGTTACAGTAGAGTTACAGTAGCAGTGTTACAGTAGCAGTGTTACATTTAACAGTGTTACTGTGTAGAGTTACAGTAGCAGTGTTACAGTAGAGTTACAGTAGCAGTGTTACAGTAGAGTTACAGTAGCAGTGTTACAGTAGCAGTGTTACATTTAACAGTGTTACTGTGTAGAGTTACAGTAGAGTTACAGTAGCAGTGTTACAGTAGAGTTACTGTGTAGAGTTACAGTAGAGTTACAGTAGCAGTGTTACAGTAGAGTTACAGTAGCAGTGTTACAGTAGAGTTACAGTAGCAGTGTTACAGTAGCAGTGTTACATTTAACAGTGTTACTGTGTAGAGTTACAGTAGAGTTACAGTAGCAGTGTTACAGTAGAGTTACAGTAGCAGTGTTACAGTAGAGTTACAGTAGCAGTGTTACAGTAGCAGTGTTACATTTAACAGTGTTACTGTGTAGAGTTACAGTAGAGTTACAGTAGCAGTGTTACAGTAGAGTTACAGTAGCAGTGTTACAGTAGAGTTACAGTAGCAGTGTTACAGTAGCAGTGTTACAT
>NW_011361069.1:0-1583 GCF_000735185.1 Notothenia coriiceps
TCGAGGACTTTTAAGCTCTCCCAGACTTAGGTGCTACTTTTAGGCTTAAAATACTTTGTGAATTGCTCTTAGTGAATAAAATTAGGAGTCCTAAATTTAAGACTGACACGCCCATTATGCTTAGGAGTTTCTCCTAAATTCGCCAGTTAGGAGCTACTTTTAGCCCTAAAATCCTTTGTGAATACGGCCCCAGGTGTATATCAGTATGTAGTGTCTCTACATGTCTCCATGCTTTAATGTTCAAAAGGCTCTTTATTGTTCTCATACTGTCTGTGCTGCAGCACCTCTTTTCACCCTCTGTCTGAAACCAGAGCCCAGTCTGCTCTGATTGGTTAGCTGGCAGGCTCTGTTGTGATTGGTCAACCGCTTAGAATTGTCCCGCCCCTTAGGAGTGCTAACCACATGTCAGTAAAATGAAAAGTAAACAAAGGAGTCCATCCTTTAAAAGGCTGTTATCAAGAGACTAGATCCCAAATTGTGAAATGATTATGCTACTACTCTAAAATAGAAGAAGTAGATAAAGTGAAGAAAATCCCAAATGTGAATTATTTATCACTCTGACGATGTTAAACACTGAAAGCATCTTCAGGCCACTTTGTGTGTTGGAGATTCTTCTGGACATTTTACAAGAGCCACTTCCTCCTGAGTGGCGGCTAAACTAACTTTACTGCAGTTTGTCAAATGGGTGGAGGCCCGTCTCGCCAGCTAGCCTGAGCAAATAAAGAGTTTCCTGTCATGTTTACACAGCCTCCGTTAACCCCTCTGGGCACAGTTTCTTAACACTAATCGACTGGATTCAAGTGTTTAAGTCGATGACAGCATGACAACACGCGTCCCTCTGCAGGTTCTTCAGCATTGATCACCTGTTCACACACTGCGTCATCTCAGAGTCAGACAAAGGTCACGGCACTTTAAGAGTGTTTGAGTAGCAGCTCAGGTAAAAGTAAAATAAAGGGCAGAGAGTGACTCAGCAGTGTGTGCTCTCATTCTGATTCACGACACTTAGACAGGATCAGCTGCTGAGATGTTGACAGGTGCATTTCAATCGGGAACAAGCAATAACTTTTACTTTCATGAAGGAGAACTTCTGTGTAACATTTCGCCAAGTTTCCTCATTTAGACGGCAGCATCGGTCATCCGGCACATATGGACGGCTTCCAGAATGACAAAGATAGACAGGCCGACAGACGGCAAGTCTAACATATCACTAACCACAAACGCCATCCGTCAAGAGGCAGACTGAACTCCTCTGAGGCCGAGAGCGCCACTGGAAATAACAGAGTGGGCAGGAGTGACAGATCAGGGACGAACAATGGCGGGCGTGAAAGCCAAAGATAGAAATAAACCAACCATCTCCTTCCTTTTCCTGAATGATATTGATTTGCATGATCTTTAAACAAACACTCCCTGTGCAGTGGACCTTCCCAACATCCTGTTTGAATGACATTACTGGAATAAAATATGCTCTTTAGTTCTGTGTCACTGTGTGTGTGTGTGTGTGTGTGTGTGTGTGTGTGTGTGTGTGTGTGTGTGTGTGTGTGTGTGTGTGTGTGTGTGTGTGTGTGTGTGTGTGTGTGTGTGTG